>NC_092771.1:30018825-30318825 GCF_047496795.1 Chiloscyllium punctatum
CTAAAAACTGCATGACTTCTATACGGCTAAGATTTGAGTTTGGGCAAATGGAATATTATATAGACAAATGGCTAGAAATTTTGGGCTTCTGAAAAATATATATATCCTTAAGTGGCAATGTTACTCACCAGCTCTGTCTTTCTACAAGACAAATAAGAGAAATTCCTCCTCCCTTCCCAAATCTTTAACGAACTAGGGAAATTACTTCATGTACCTCTTTTCTCCCTTTGCATTCTGCCACCACCACCAAAGAACATGTCGAAGATGTCCATCGGCGAGGAGAAACCACCACCCCCTACTCCTCCTTCCTTAATGGCTTGTTCACCACCTTGGTCATAGAGATTTCGCTTCTTAGGATCTGACAAAACCTCATAGGCTTGTGATATAAGCTTGAACTATTGAAAAGAAGCAAGAAAGAAGGTAACTAGAAATGAACAAAAGCACTCGAAATACCTACTGTAGGTGCAAACATTTCTAACTCAAAACAAAACATATTTTAAGGTCATTTTATTTTCTGAAATGCTTTCTTTGATAAAGCATGAGGAAAAAATTGGAAAACAATTTTGTTTGCCCAAAAAGCTTTAGTAAAATATCAATTTCTCCCACAAGAATAAAATGGTAATTGTTTTAAAACACCAACATAGCCTTAAACAAAATCATTGGAACACGCCCAGAGGCCAACAAGCAGGCTACTGCTCTCCAACTGGGCCAATATTCCAAAAGGAGTGGTTTAATGAAGTTTATTTAATAATGAAGTGCCTGGATTGTTGGGAGACTTAGTTACCTATGCAAACTTTTTTTGAAATATGTTAACTGGTGTCACATGAAATGCTGTATACAGTATCAATTATATTGTTTTGTAATACTGTAAAAATTAGGGATTTCTCTTATGACTGCCAATTTTAAGTATCAAATTTTGAAAACAATTGAAAACAATGATAGAAGACCATCACTCAGTAAATCAGTAACCTGAGAGGGATTCAAACAAGCCAGCCATGCAGTTTTAAGAACCATAGGACAGTGTGCAAAAAAACAAGATCCAAAATCCAAGTTGTCATGGCCTGTCATTGATAAAGCTTGACATTCCCATTCCAAGGCTGTACTGTGAACACTACTAAGCTTTTAAAATGTTTCTCATTGATAGCAACAATTTGAACTGTAATTGTTTCACTGAAGTGCTCTAACTGGATAAAACACCCAAGTGTGAAGTGAACAAAATAATTCCAAACTGTTCTAATTTAAACTGTTCTTTTAGCCCATCATTGATTTAATCTCTCAAACCTCATTACCAAGGTATTTACAGTTTTCAGCAAGCCTTATGAAAAGTTAGGTATTGTTAATTCAGATTGTGGGTGTCATTGGCAAACCCAGCAATAATTAATATCTAACTGACCACAAAACAGACTATGGGTCAAAGACTTCTGGGCTGTATGATTCTGCAAAAGGTGGTGCAAGTTGCCTTCTTGAATAATTGCAATAAACAATCCAATTGAGGAATTTTCATGATTTTGATCTTAATGAAGGAATTGTGTTACATTTACAAGTCAGGGTATGCAAAGCTTAGATAGGAATGTGGAAGGTGTTCCCATGAACATTTGGCCTGCCCTTCTACATGGATGAAGTATTTTTTGCAGTGCAACACAATGCTGCACTCAGTACATGGATTTGGGAGGAATTAAATATTTGAGGTGATGCATGGGGTTTCAAAGCAGGAGTTTTCATTGGATGGTGTTGAACTTTGAGCAATATTGGAGCTAGACCCAAAGGAAAAAGTATCCATCATATTTCTGACTTGCATCTCATAGCTAGTGGAGTGACTAGCACCCAGAGAAATCTTCCCTTCTCTTTTGTAATTTCAACTTGGTAATTTCAACCCCTATGTCAACTCACCTTGCTTTCTCCTCCATTTCACTATCTTGTTACTTTGTGTTCATAGGATGTGCCTGTTGCTAGCTAGGCCAGCATTTAGTGTCCATCCCCAAATCTTTTTCCTCCAAACACCAAACATGATCAGCCACTCCCTAAAAGTTGCTGCCTAAAATGGCCTTTCTAATCCAAAAGATCAAACTACTAGGAACAATCAAGTTCTGGCATTAACTCCATTTCACCCCTTAGATAATATTTCAGGTCAATTACCTTTCATAATGGATTTTGCAGGACATGCAGAGTTTTGCCACAGCCTTAGACCTCCAAAATCTATATTATTTTGCTCTCTTGGTTCTGTCTCAGAAACCGTGCTAGGTCTGATTGTTTCCAGGTATCCTTCACTTATCTCTAAACTTCCTCTGAACCTACTTTCTCCATTTCTGGAGATGTTTTCTTTCAGGGCACTTGAAATTCAAAAACTTCTATGTAGGATCAGATACTTGTTATGGAGCTTCCTGAGCTGAGGTGCTTCCAAAGCAAGGTTTAAGGTCTGTGTCAATTGTGAGTTTTCTAATGTTCAACTCAATTCAATTAGCAAACTAAAGGTTGCAAACAGTGACCAGGGAAAGTGTAGAATTAGTGATACAAGTTGAGGAGAATCTTTTAATTTGCTGAATGGAAATAATGTTTAACGGTAGAGGGTGTGGAGCAGTCAGCAAAGGAGTTGCAGGTTGATCTGGGTGTTGTTACATTTGGAAACTGATCCCATAGCTACAGATGATGCTGACTGTCAGAAAAAGTAAAACAGGTTCCAACTTCACAGATTCTGGTAGGCAATAAGGCAATGGCAGGAACAGAAACCACTGCTGCAGAGGTTCTAGATATGACAGAATCGCAAGAGATGAGTTGAGCAGAAATACACATACTAAGTAGGGCAAGTTAGGAGAAATACTGAAGGGGATATAATAAACAGTCAAAAACGTTAGAGGATTAGGGGCAATTGCAGTCCGTTTTGATGCAGTGGAAGGAATAGAAATCAGAATGTTGAGTTTTCAACAGTTACTGGCCAGAGGTCTGTCCAATCTAACCTGGTCAACTACTGCTCCATCAGTCAACACCCAACCAAAATAATAAAAAAAAGAGTCAATGGCTACAAATTGGCAGTTTAATCTTCTTGCCAATGCTTTGTTTGGTTTTGCCAAGATTGTAACTTCAGATTAGCGTTTCTCATGTGTGAAATCCAGCTTCTGTGGTAACGACTGCACCCAACATGAAAGCACCACTAGATAATTAGATTACTTCCAGTGTGGAAACAGGCCCTTCGGCCCAACAGGTCCACACCGACCCGAAGAACAACCCACCGAGAACAATTCCCCTACACCTAACACTATGGGCAATTTTAGCATGGCCAATTCACCTAACCTGCACATTTTTGGACTGTGGGAGGAAATTGGAGCACCTGGAGGAAACCCACACAGACACTGGGAGAATGTGCAAAATCCACACAGAGTTGCTGGAGGTGGGAACTGAACCCAGGTCTCTGGCACTATCAGGCAGCAGTGCTAACCACTGCCGCCCACAAATGGTAACACTAAGGAGCACAGGTAAAACAGAAATCGATGATATTAGGAGGGCACTCCTCAGTGGCCTGACAAAGGTTGAAATAGTGGGAGATTAATCAACTCAGCTTCAGGATGTTACTAGAGTTTTCCAGAGTAGCTATCTAACTTACTCATTAGATCACAAGGTCCGAAATGAGGCTGCCCATTAATGATATCCAGATACATTGTTTCCTAGATAATGAAGCAGATCATGCATATATTCAGCAAAAGCTGTCCAATACATGGGCTTGGGCTGCAAATCAACAAGATTCACAGGATTCCTTGTTAAAGATAATGTAAGGAACTTCCTAACATACTGGTGGACAACACTTACCAGAAACAACTACACAACTAAAATCAGACATAGCTAGTGGAATCTAAGTATTTTTAAAGAAACTAACTCACCTACAAACAGTCAAAAGTCTTTCCACCAAAGATGCAATATAGGAGTAATGAATAATCTCTACAAGCCTGCATAGAAATTCAATACTACCCAAGAAAGATCAGTTTGACTGGTACTTCATTTGCATAAATATCCACCTCCTCCACTATTAACATGCTATGTCTGCTGTAGACAACTTGTCCCAGATTGTTTAGCAGCATCACTAGCGCCACTTCCCAGACAGATGCATGGGGGTCACCATCTTCCAAGTTCTCCATTAAATATTAATTCCAAAAAGAACCAATACCACAGGTTCAAAAGCTAGGGGAGGAAGTAAATTGAAGGGAGGTCAGAGTTGGAGGTGGGGGGAAGATAGAAGGGTACAGTAAGTTCAGGAAAAGCAATTTAGAAAGCTTAGTCAAGTCTCAATTTCAGTGAAATAATGGGCATGGTCTACATTTACACTAGTTTTCTCATCCAGTTATTTAATGAAAAGGACAATTTGGCACAATGTTTCCAAACTCAGCACAGCGAAGCCCACTTCTTGCTCTCCCAGATCCTATTCCTATTAAACTAATGGCCAATCAACCACTCCCCCTAACCCTAAGTCTCTATCTTAGGTGACAACTGTCTAGATATTTTGATGGCCAGAGTTGTTGCAAAAAAGGTTTAACTGCAATTGCAAATTGAAACCATACAGAAATCCCAAATGGGGGACTGAAAATTTCCCTGGCATCTGGAATGCTGAAAAAGCACCAGAGTCAAGAGATTTGCAAAGAACCTGACTCACTTAATCATAATAGTTAGTTAATCAGAAGTTACAGATTAAAATCTAAGCTAACTCCAGAATAACTTCCTCCTACTTACCACTCAACAAGACACCCTAATTGGCAACCACACACACTAACAAACCCACTATTCTTGCCTGACAAGTCTTACAGCCCACCACCTGCCATAGCTGACACTCCCCTGTTCTTGGATTAGTGGTGCTGGAAGAGCACAGCAGTTCAGGCAGCATCTGAGGAGCAGTAAAATCGATGTTTCGGGCAAAAGCCCTTCATCAGGAATAAAGGCAGAGAGCCTGAAGTGTGGAGAAATAAGCTAGAGGAGGGTGGGGGTGGGGAGAAAGTAGCAAAAGAGCTTCAGGGCAGAGGAAATGACCTGGGAGTTGCAGTGGGAGAGGGACTCCATGAGATTCATGAAAGAGGAGGAAAACTTCTTCAAGGCAGGCATCCTTGCAAGATTTTCACAGTAGGTACTCCCCTGTTCCACCGATCCAAATAGCCATTCACTTATCCGTCTCCCCCCCACCCCCAGCTTATTTTGCTACTCAGTAGCTTTCAATGTATTCTCTGAACATTTAAACTTCAGAACTTGGGACTCGGATACTGCAGAAGGTGGCATGGTTGCAAACATGATTTCCTCTACTGCTCGATTCAAAGATTCCTAGTCAAGTTTTGGACAAGTCAGTCCACACTCAGAAGCCTCTAGCACAGAAGTCAAAAATCCTCACCTTTTGAAATCTAATCATGGTTTGGAAATAGGATTTATGACCCTGATCAGAGTTTTTGGATGATTAGTATCGTGTTACACTCTCCTAATTTTCTGTCAATCTATAAGACTATAGGTGCAGAATTAGGCATTAGGCTCAAATTTGCTCAACCATTCAATCATGGCTGATGTTTCTCAACTGCACCCGAACACAGAATACAAGCCCTTCAGCCTTCAATGCTGTGCTGACCTTTTATCCTACTTTAAGAGGCTAACCTACATACTCTACACTTTACTATCATCCATGGCCTAAGAGTCACTTACGTCCTTGATATATTAACTACCACCACTGCTGGCAATGCATTCCACACAATCGCTGTTTAGAGAACCTTCCTCTGATATCTCCCTAAATTGCTCTCCGTACACCTTAAAATTATGTCCCCTCATGATAGCCATTCCCACCCTGGGGAAAAAGTCTCTGGCTATCCACTAAGCCCATCATCTTGTACACTATCAAGTCACCTGTCATCATTCTTCACTCCAATGAGAAAAGCCCTAGCTCCCTCAACCTTTCTTCATAAGACATGCCCTCCAGTCCAGGGAACATCCTGGTAAATCTCCTCTTCACCTTCTAGAGCTTCCACATCCTTCCCATAATGGCGCGACCATAACTGAACACAATATTCAAAAGTGTGGTCTAACTTAGGCTTCAGAATTGCAGCATTACCTCATGGCTTAAACTCAATCCCCCTGTAATGAAAGCCAACACACCATATGGGTTCTCAACCCTATCACTTTGGGTGTCAACTTTGAGGGATCTATGAACATTGACCCCAAGATTTCCTTGTCCTTCCACACTGCCAAAAACCCTGCCTTTAACCCTGTAATCTGCATTCAAATGCAACCTTCCAAATTGAATCACTTCACTTTTCCAAGTTGAACTCCAGCCGTCACTTCTCAGCCCAGCTCTGCATAGTCATTGTCCTATTGCAACCTACAGTAGCCATCCACAATATCCACAACTCCACCAATCTTTGTCACCAGCAAACATACTAACCCACCCTTCAAACTTCCTCATCCAAGCCACTGATAAAAAATCAGAGCAGAGGTGCCAGAACAGATCCCTGCAGAACACCACTGGTCACCAAGTTCCAGGCTGAATCCTTTCCATTTACCATCACCCTCTCCTCTATGGGCCAGCCAATTCTGTATCCTGACAGCCAAATTTCCCTGTATTCCATGCCTCCTTACTTTCTGAATGAGCCTACCACTCTCCTGTCTTCTCCCCATTACCTTGATCATCTTACCAAAGAAGAACACATCTTAAGTACAATCAATGACTTGGTCTCCACCACCCTCTGCAGCAACAAGTTCCACAGAATCACCAAGTGCTGACTGAAGAAATTCTTCATCTCAGTTTTCACTGAGGATTCACCCTCATGTCCTCGTTTCTCCCACTTGTGAAGCATTTTCTGCACATCCACTCTATACTCTACAAGCTTCAGTCATATTCCCCCTTCATTGTTCTAAACCCCACCAGACCCAGAGTTCTCAACTGCTCATGACTACTGCTGGATCTCTGGAACCATTCTTGTGAACCTCCTCTGGATCCCTTCCAAGCACATCACTCCTTAGATACGAGCCCAAAAGTGCCTTAATCCATGCCTTAAAAATCCAACCTTGATCCCTCTGCTTGTGCAAATACACACCCCTTTCCATTCTCCAAAATCCTGAGTTATTACCTCATCCTCATTTTTTTTGGAGACTTCAAATTTAATTCCTCCAATTCCACCTTTACACTAATGCAGCTCTTTAAAGTCACAAATGAGATCTTAGACTGTAGCAAAAATAAACTACTCCATTTTTGAGGGAGTTAACCAGAAAGTTCTACTACAGTGCCTCTCCTTGATTTCCAACTAGTTCATTCAGTTCAATCACCTCATTCAACTCTTCTTGATCCTAGTTGCAGCAGCAGAATCATGTACAATCACTTTTCTTTCTGCTCCAGCACCGATTATCTCTGAAATCTCAAATGATCTGTCCTCAACTGCTTATTTCTCCACTACATACTAACCTTAAGAGATTTAAATTCATGACAGGTTGCATATATATGTTGGCAACACTAAACACGACCTAACCAACATCTCCTAACCCATCCACCATGCCTAAGTTATTAGATTATCTGTTAAATATCCAATACAGAGACAGCAGAAATTTTCCCTAATTATCAGGAAAACTGTCTTAGGCCCATCATAAACAGTAGGCAGCCACAGATTGTGTCTTTCCACACAATGGATCTGCATCCAGGTGCTACAGTTTTCTCCCACAGACCAAAGATGCACTGTTAGGTGGATGGCCATGCTAAATTGCCCATAGCCTCCAAGGATGTGTAGACTCAGTAGATTAGCCATGGGAAATAGAGTTACAGGAATAGGGTAGGGGTGGGTCTGTGTGGACCTGATGAGCTGAATGTCCTGCTTCCACACTGTAGGAATTCTATGTTCTGTATGAACAGTTTATTGTCTGATTTCATCTTTGGCAAGTGCCCAAGTCTGCTGGCAAGCTTGGTAGCACAACTGACTGCAAATGAGCTACCCATCTCATACCTACACCATTAATACCCCTGTTTACATCTTTAACAAAACCCAGCTTTATTCTATGCCTTTGTTGCTGAACTAATTTGTTGCTGAAACCCTCATTTAGGGCACTATTTCCCCACTTAATTATGGAGTCCCATATTCAAAAAGTGGAGGTCAATGAAAACATGACTGCCCTCATGACATGCATTAAGCCATAAAATTCTTCCCAAATCCACAGAATTAAGTGATTTTTTTCATCTCTATTCACAAAGAAAAAGGATTATGTGGATATAGTAATCCAAGAGGAAGGGTGCAAAATATTTAACAAAATAATAAGGCAGGAGGGTAAGTGTTGCAGGAATTGGATAAGACACCAGGGCCCGATGAATTGTTCCTTAGAATGAAGGAGAAAATAGACTATATTCTCATCTTCACAAGTAATAGGTACTCAGAATACAAATGCAGTTCCATTATTTACAAAGGTACGAAAGAAATGCCAAATTAGTCTTACTTCAGGAGCGGGGAAAAATTAATCCTGAGATATTGGATAAACTTTCTTAAAAGGCGTAGACCAATCAGGGATAATCATACCTTAACTTTATTGACCTGAGGAAATAACAAGGAGAATTAATGGGTGGTGCAATGTAAGTGACCTATATGGATTGCAGAAAGGCATGTGACAAGGTCCCACATGGCAAGTTGGACAAAAAAGCAAAAACCCATGGGATACAGGATAATATGTCCAACCGAATCCAAGGTTGGCAGTAACAAGGAAAGAAAGGGTAATTGTCAATGGCTGCTCTTGCAAATGGAAAACAGTGTCAAATGGTGTTTCACAGGGCTCAGTGTTATGACAGGGTAAAAACAATGACTGCAGATGCTGAAAACCAAATACTGGATTAGTGGTGCTGGAAGAGCACAGCAGTTCAGGCAGCATCCAACGAGCAGCGAAATTAGTGTTATGACACCAATTGTTTGTTTTATTAACAATTTTGACAAACTGGAGAGCTATAAGTGGCAAATTTACAGATGATAAAAGTGATTGTATAGTGGATAGCCATAAGCTTCAAAACTATATAGATGTGTTGTTGGAGTGAGCAGGAAAGTGGCAGATGCAATTCAACTGATTACATGTGAGGTAGTGCAAGACCAAACAGTAAACTAGAAAACGTTAAGTGAGAATATACTGAGGGGCTAAAGAGGAGAGAGACCTTGGCATGGAGGTGCACAGATCCTTAAAAGTAGGAAGTACAATTAGATAAATTTATAAAGAAATGCATATGGGATGCTCTCCTTCATTGACAAAAGGTATAAAATACCAAGTAGGGATATAATGAATGGATTCTGGATTAGTGGTGCTGGAAGAGCACAGCAGTTCAGGCAGCAGAGGAGCAGTAAAATAGACTTCAGGCAAAAGCCCTTATAATAAAACTGTACGAGATACTGGTGAGACCACAACTGTAGTGTGCACAGGTCTGGTCACTACATTTCGGGAAGGATCAGATTCCCTACAGTGCAGAAACAGGCCCTTCAGCCCAACCAGTCCACACCAATCCTCCGAAGAGTAACCCACCCAGACCGATTTCCGTCTGACTAATGCACCTAACACTATGGGCAATTTCCCATGGCCAGTTCACCTAACCTGCACATCTTTGGACTGTGGGAGGAAACTGGAGCACCCGGAAGAAACCCACACAGACACCAGGAGAATGTGCAAACTCCACAGTCGCCCGAGGGTAGAATCGAACCTTGGACCCTGGTGCTGTGAGGCAGCAGTGCTAACCACTGAGTCACCATGCCACCCCAATGTGCAGTTAGTTCTCCTAGTTGCATCACTTAATAGAAAATTCACTTAACAGAAACGAGGGTTTTTGGGAAAAGTGGGGCTGGGGTAGACCAGCAAAAGAAATTACTCATGACCGATCAAAAGTCAACTGCAATGAAAGCACAGCCTGAAGGTTGAAATCATATGTATTAACGAAACAGAAGTAAATTTAAAACAGTACATTTAAAAACATAAGAAAACCACTGTGCAGCACCTCTCACCAAAAGCTGCCCTGTTGGCAGTGGGCATCAGTGCATGCACAGTACAGCACAGCATCAGTACAAAGTACACGAACTGACCCCTGCTGGAATTGCACTATTGCAAGTGGAGGTAAAATGTTCTCAAAAATACGATTTCCTAATTCTTCGGCAACGTTATGGCCAAATCTCACCGCCAAAACATGAGTTATCCCAGAACTTTAATGCTCTGGAGAGAATGGAGATGATCAATGGAATGCTGCCAGGCTAGAAAACTAACTACAAAATGTTATTTGAGGGGTCAGGACTACATTCTTTGGAACAGAGAACGCTGAGGGGTGACATGATTGCAACATACAAAAGCGAGGGGGGTAGAATAGACAAGATGAACCTGCTAACCCTGGCAGAGTTCAAAAACTATAGGTCATTGATTCAAGCTAAGTGGCAAAAGGATTAGCAGGGACAGAAGAAAAAAAGCTTTACAGTGGGTGATGGGTACCTGGAATTTGCTGCTTGAGTTGGTCGAGGAGGCAGACCCCCTAAACTGAAATAGATGGATTTGCACGTTAGGTGCTGTAAACTGCAAGATTAATTGGTTATGTACAGGACAACAGGATTAGAACAGGCATCTGGGCATCTTCAGGTCAGTATGGCTAAGATGGACTGGATGCTCCCCTTCTATTCTGTTATTGTTATGGTTTCTATGGACAGCCTTTTAGTCTGGCCTTTTGAACATCCTAGGTTATTAGTACACTTAATTTCATGCCTTCACCCAGGATTTCCTCTCAAACCCTCACCTCTCCTTTCAAAAAGCTCCATATCTAAGCATTCAATAACTTTATTTAATCTTGTACAGTATGTAGGTACCAATGAAAAGTTGGGCTGTATTGCCTTCCCTAGTTTCCCCATGAACATCTTAGCACTCTAGGCACTTTCATAGGAGATTTAACAGTCAGCTACATTGCTACGCATCTGTAGTCATGCAGAAGCTACATTAGGCAAACAGATTTCTCTCACTGAAGGGCATTAATGAACCAGATGGCTTTCTATGACAATAACATGGTTACTATTAGAGTATCCTTTAATTTCACATTTTTACTTAATTCAAATTTCACCTGTCATAGTGGGATACAAACCCATGCCCCCAGAACATTGCCCTGTGACTGTGGATTATTATACCTGCGGATCCAGCAGGATTCCATCACCTCATTGTTATTATCCCCTGAAGTAGCTCAATCTTGAATTTTGTTCAAATACTGATCGCTATTTTGGAGTATGGGACATTAAAAGGCAATAAATCACCACTATCAGTTTAGTACAATGGATTATCATCAGAATCCGCAAATAACTTGTAGACTATGGAATAAAAGAGCCAGGATGAAAGCCTGGGTGACAACGAGACTCAGTTTGTTTGATAGTCTCAACCTCACATACTCATTCCGATCAGACGGGATGTTCTCGAAGTTTCCGGATCGCCAGTGCCTGCCTGATTGCCCGTTTTGTTTTCCTACCTTACCTTCTCCCCTTCGTTGGGGTTTTTGTCGGGGTGATATTTCAGAGCCAGTTTCCGATACGCCTTCTTGATCTCATCAGGACCAGCGTTGGGTTTGACCCCCAGGATATCATAGTAAGCGGTCTCCTTCACCATGGCTACCCTATAAATTAATTAGAAACAGCGAGTTTCTTTTAAAAAAAACTACCACGCTCAGTCAATTATTCCAATATTAACAACGTTCTTCCTCCTGGGATGGGAATGAAACATCGTATAGAGTAACAACACTCAGAGGTGAATAAATATTGTTCCCCATCACCCCCACCATTATGATCCCCCCCCCAAACAGGCCCCGGGTAACGCTGCCACTCACTCTTTAATATCGGATCACAGACCGCCGTTTAATTCTTATTATGATTTGAAGCCAAAGCCCCCACACCAGCAAGGAAACAACCTCCGACCGTCTCCAATTACACGCTACCGCGCGCTCACGCGCGACTCTGCTCTGGCCATTTAAACCGGAGCGGCAGAAAATTCTAGATCGCCTCCTCCCCCTGGCTGATGCCACGCCCATTACGAGCCTCTGCCCCGCCCCCCTGGCTGATGCCACGCCCATTACGAGCCTCTGCCCCGCCCCCCCCTCCCTCCTCTCCCTGGCTGATGCCACGCCCATTACGAGCCTCTGCCCCGCCCTGCCCCGCCTCCCACTCCCTCCCTCCCTCCCTCCCTCCTCCCCCTGGCTGATGCCACGCCCATTACGAGCCTCTGCCCCGCCCCGCCCATTACGAGCCTCTGCCCCGCCCCCCCTCCCTCCTCCCCCTGGCTGATGCCCCGCCCATTACAAGCCTCTGCCCCGCCCCCTCCCTCCTCCCCCTGGCTGATGCCACGCCCATTACGAGCCTCTGCCCCGCCCCCCCGCCGTCCCACCCTCCCTCCTCCCTCCTCCCTCCTCCCCCTGGCTGATGCCACGCCCATTACGAGCCTCGGCCCCCCCCCCCCTCCCTCCTCGCTCCTCCCCCCCGGCTGATGCCACGCCCATTACGAGCCTCTACCCCGCCCCCCCGCCGTCCCTCCCTCCCTCCTCCCTCCTCCCCCCTCCCCCTGGCTGATGCCACGCCCATTACGAGCCTCTGCCCCACCTCCCACCTCTCGCCATTTGAAATATTTCTCGGTCTATGCCCCGCCCTCCGACCGCTTCGACACGCCCTATACGCGTTCGGGCCCCGCCCCGACCCGATTGGTCCCGCCCAGCTTTCGTCACTGCCCCAACCGTTTTGTCCCAGCCTCCTACCCGCGCGGCGTTGGTAGCGGGTTGCCATAGAGATGGGGAAGCTGCTTGTGCTCCCATGAGCTTTCCAGAAAGTTCGCTGCTGCTTTGGAACTATCTCAGAGAAGAGTGTGAATCTGAAAAATGTTTGTGCCCCGAACGAGTTTAAGGAATGGTAGCGGTTTGGGGAAGGAATGATTGGTGGTGAGAGGGAAGATGGTGAAAGGGAGGGGGATGATGAGAAGGGCAGAATGATGGAGGGGGGAGAAGAGGGATTGGAGAGGGCCAGCTATATATAACTCTTGCCCTGCAGTGTACACCAATCCCTTTCCATCACTAAAGTAAACATAACTGAATTGTGGTCACTATCACCAAATCTAACACCTGGCCAGGTTCATTACCCAGTACCAAATCCAATATGGCATCGCCCCTTGTGGCTTGTGGAAACCCTCCTGCACACACTGGACAAAAAGTGCTCGAACTATAGCATTCCCATTCAATATTTGGCAAGTCCCCCATCACAACTAACCCGTCCCTCTTGCTCCTGTACAGAATCATCTTTGCTCTCCAATCCAATCAAAACAATAGGTTTAGGGTGAGAGGGGAAAGATATAAAAGAGACCTAAGGGGTAACTTTTTTACACAGAGGGTGGTACGGGTATGGAATGAGCTGCCAAAGGAAGTGGTGGAGGCTGGTACATTTGCAACATTTAAGAAGCATTTGGATGAGTATATGAATAGGAAGGGTTTGGAGGGATATAGGCCGGGTGCTGGCAGGTGGGACTAGATTGGGTTGGAATATCTGGTCAGCATAGATGGGTTGGACCAAAGGGTCTGTTTGCATGCTGTACATTTCTATGACTCTATGAGAGTTTTTACTCAGAGAGTAGTAAGGGTATGGAATGCTTTGCCTGTAACAGTAGTAGATTCGTCAACTTTTAGTGCATTTAAGTCGTCAATGGACAAGCATATGGACATACATGGAATAGTGTAGGTTAGATGGGCTTCAGATTGGTATGACTGGTCGGCACAACATCGAGGGCTGAAGGGCCTGTACTGCGCTGTAATGTTCTATGTTCTATGACTATAAGTCCACACTGACCCTCTGAAGAGTAACCCATCCAGACCCATTTCCCTCTGACTAATGCACCTAACACTATGGGTAATTCACCTGGCCTGCACATCTTTGGACTGTGGGAGGAAACCTGCACAGACATGGGGAGAATGTACAAACCACACAGACAGTTGCCTGAGGCTGGAATCAAACCTGAGACCCTGGCGCTGTGAAGCAGCAGTGCTAACTACTGAGCGACCATGCTGCCCATAAGATTAGATTAGATTAGATTACTTACAGTGTGGAAACAGGTCCTTCAGCCCAACAAGTCCACACTGACCCGCAGAAGCACAACCCACCCAGACCCATTCCCCTCCATTTACCCCTTCACCTAACACTACCGGTAATTTAGCATGGCCAATTCACATAACCTGCACATTCTTGAACTGTGGGAGTAAACCGGAGCACCCAGAGGAAACCCATAAAATGTGAGGTGATTCACTTTGAAGGAGTAACAGGAATGCAGAGTACTGGGCTAATGGTAAGGTTCTTGGTAATGTAGATGAACAGAGAGATCTCGGTGTCCAGGTACAGAATCAACGTTTTGGGCATGAGCCCTTGATTTCCTGAAGAAGGGCTCATGCCCGAAACGTCGATTCTCCTGCTCCTTCGATGCTGCCTGACCTGCTGAGCTTTTCCAGCAACACATTTTCAGCTCTGATCTCCAGCATCTGCAGTCCTCAGTTTCCCCTCCATTTGGACATGGACTGCTTCAGCTTCTGAGGAGTCATGAATGGTGCTGAACATTGTGCAATCATCGGCGAGCATCCTGACTTCGGACCTTATGATGGAGGTAAGTAATTGATGAAGTAGCTGAAGGTGGTTGGGCCTAGGACACTACCTGAGAAACTTCTGCAGAGATATTCTGACTCCAGATGACTGACCTCCAACAGCCTTGACTATCTTCCTATGTGTCAGGTATGACTCTTACTACCGAAGAATTTGATCCCTGATACCCATTGATTCCAGTTTTCCTACAGCTCCTTAATGCCACACTTGTTCAAATGCAGCCTTGATGTCAAGACCTGTCACTCTCACCCGTATGAACCAAGGCTGTAATGAGGTCAGGAGCTAAGTGGCCCTGGCAGAATCCAAACTGGGCGTCACTGAGCAGGTTATCGATGAGCAGGTGTTGCTTGATAGCACTATTGATGACACCTTTCATCACATTACTGATGATGGAAAGTAGACAGATGGAGAGGGGGGTGGGGGTGGGGGGTGTAATTGGCTCGGTTGGATTTGTCCTGATTTTTATGTACAGGACATACTATGGCAATTTTCCACATTGTCAGGTAGATGCCAATGTTGGAACTGCTTAGCTGGGGGAATGGCAAGGTCTGGAGCACAAATCTTCAGGACTATTGCTGGAATGTTGTCATTTCTTGTGTCTTTGTGTATAGCTCAACATAGGGAGGTACTCTATGTATTGCTTGTGACATCATCTGTGTAATTTTGTGCAGAGGAATGGAACAAAGAAAATGTAAGTACCTCAAATGGATTTTGTATTTGGAAATGAGCATTTTTACAGCCTATGAAATATGTACCTATGAAAAAGTGGTAGGAGAAAGTGAGGACTGCAGATGCTGGAGATCAGAGTCGCAAAACATGGTGCTGGAAAAGCACAGCAGGTCAGGCAGCATCCGAGGATCAGGAGAGTCGACATTTCAGGCATAAGCCTATCATCATTCCTGATGAAGGGCTTATGCCCGAAACATTGACTCTTCTGCTCCTTGGATGCTGCCTGACCTGCTGTGCTTTTCCTGCACCACATTTTTCATCCTTGGGATGGTGCAGATTAAGCACTACTGCCATAAGAGCTATAAATCAGCAACGTTGTCCTCGCGAAATTCAACCACCATGCTAGAAGAGTAGCACCAACAGTAGTCATGCAAAAGATTACAGTGGACTCATGCAAACTTCAAGGCGGCAGTCAGTCAATTCTTTCTTTTATTGACATTTCAAATTAACCTTTGAGCTGAGATACAGATGTTGGTGGCATTTTCAAAATTATTACACTAATTTTATGTATTCTTTCACTTTACAAATATTTACTTGTTTTTCCACCAAAGATATGCTTAGTGTAAAGTTGTACAATGCTGATACAGATGTTTCTTGTATAAAGTGTGTTTTGGCAGTTTGATTTGGCTAAAATGTCACCAAAGAATTGAGAAACTGTATTTTTGAGAATGCTTACCTCTGTTTGCAATAGCATGATTTCAGCAGTGATTGTTTTGCGGTGTCAGCACCAAAGTCTGCATGCTGTTCTGCACATGCACTGGTGTCATCTGTCATCAGAGCATGTGAGAGGTACAGTACTATACATTGAGCATCTTCATTGTAAAAATTAAACTTATGAATGTTCATTGCTCTCCTTCTAAAACCATGTATAATTCCTACAGGACTGCAATACTCTTATACACCATTTGAAAACTTCAAAGTGCTACTTCTACCTCCAAACATAACCTCTCTCATTCGACCAGGGTGCAATATCAGCTTTTAAAGCATATTATTTAAGACACATATTCAAGAGGCTGATTGCAGCTACTGACGGGGATAATAAGGACAGTGTTCTTCAAATTTTTAAGAGCTTTAACATCAAGAATGCTATTGATATTATTGTGGAGGGCTGGGGTGACATCAACTAGGAGAAAGTGAGGACTGCAGATGCTGGAGCTCAGCATCGAGAGTGTAGTGCTACAAAAGCACAGCAGGTCAGGCAGCATCCAAGGAACAGGAGAATCGACATTTCGGGCAAAAGCCCTTCATCAGGAATGACATCAGTAAGACTGCCTGCATGCAGTTTGGCAGCAGCTCCTCCAGGAATTCTTTTCAAGATTTTAAAGGATGTGAACTGTCAGGGGAGCTCCCAAAAATCAAAGAGCATTGTGTTAATCTTGCAAAGCAGGTTGGCTTTGAAGAAGTGGAAAGTGAGGATATTGAAGAGCCGCTTGAATCCCACTGTGAAAAACTCTGTACAGCTGATCTACAACAGCTTGTCGCTGAGGGGGAAGTGGAAGCTGGAGATGAAAAAGATGAAGTCCAGGATGCAGCACCATGACAGCTTTCCACATCTCTTTTGTCTTCTATCCTGAGGGAAATTGAGGGGCAGTTGCAGCTCTTAGCGGACAATGATTACAGCACAGAATGCAGTAGGATTAACAGTTCATTTAATAAGATATCATCTGGCACCCTATGAACAGTTTCTTCAAGACAGGAAAAAAAGGGTCAAAGCAGCAAAAACTGGATGTCCTTTTTAAATCAACCCCCAAGAAAGAGCAGTAGACAATCAACCACAGCCGTCTATTTCTGCAACCACAACTGACCTGAAGGTGGTCGTGATGATGACCCTCTGTCCCTGCATTAAGAATATTTTTTCAATGTACTTGATTAAATTTACTTTTGTTAACAAATATGATTTAAACCTTCATTCAGACTGTGCTATACTTTGCATTAGGCTTTTGGGCGATTTTTGAGCGATCGTGAATGATATTCTTTGTTTGTCTGCCCCTAACCCCACTTTTCCCGTCGGCCCTATTTTTTCTATTAAGTGATTTTCTATTAAGTAGAGATTTCACTGGAACGCAACTAGGCCATTAGAGGAGAACTATCTGTATTGTAATTTTTCTGATTATGAGCACTTCAGAATATGCATCATCGCAATGTTTCTGAAAGAGGAGACTATTCTCAGTTACTTTGGTCTCCATCCTTCACGGAAACGTATTAATTTTGTGACATGGAAATGACTCATCCCAAATGTGTTGAGCATCATGTCTCTATCCAGATCAGAAAGCAATTGGCCATCAACTTGCTGTGACTGAAAGGTCTCAGTGTACTCCCCCATGTTTAATAAATTCAAACAGTCACAGACCTCATCCACATTCAAATGTTGTATGTCATCTGGAACCTCACGCATACAGGCAATATATTTTGTTTCAGGTGTTTGCATGGAACTTGATCCGCGTGAGAACTTGAACAATGATCTAATGTTGCCTCTTCGTGTGGCTGTTGCACTCAGCTGAGAATAGTTGATTTCAGTGTTTTGTTCTGGGGATATCTGTGGCTTATTTTCTCCGTGACTTTGAATCGTATAGTACTTTGGGGCCTCTGATAGGCTCTGCTGAGGATGTATTATCTCATACTTGTTTTCTGACTTCTTTCTGCAGATATCGACATATGTTGGCTCTATTTCTGAGTATTTTCCCACGTCCAGATCCAGCTCATCTGTGTCCAGCAAAGTAATATCTGCAACATGGAATCTCATTTTAAACCACAGTAAATTAAAAAAAAACAACCAGTATTGTTTCAAAGCATTCAGTATGAGAAACAAAAGTACACTTTACCGTAAATCATGTTTTTTCATTTACTTGAAATGGAGAAACAAAACCTATTCTTTGTCATTTTACTCTGGTAATCTTATTATAAAAAATAATTCATTGTTTCCAATAGCTGACCTCTATCACTGCTGGCTTAAGTGGTCATGTGCTGCTTTCCTTACCAGTTATATTGATTTTTTTTTCCCCACAGTGCTTTATTTATTCCCCAGCACCCATGTTGTGTGTGTGCAGGTGTGAGACACAGTGAAAGACATAAGGTGCGCAAATCTTTATTCAGTTTCCACCACTAGGAAGAAAAGGAACACCCAAGTGGCCAGTGACAAGTTATATTGATTCACTCAGTAAACCAGCAGCATGAGACTGGTTATATCAGAAAGGAGTATCACTGAACCACATTTGTTCTGCATTTGCTTATGAGTATTTTTAGTTTGCGGTTTTAGAAGGACTTTGAACAGGATATCATGCTATGCTTTTAGCCTCTGCTGTGTATGGACATCAAAGGTGCATCAAAGAGAGAGACCCGCCTTCAGAAATCAAAACTGAGACGAGAATTAAATTATTTCAAATTCCATACTTTCTGTTATTTTTCCACGTGGAACATGATGGAGATTTAATAAAGATTTCCCCTAATCCACTATGCTTTGACACTCATAATGTGGAGGTGCTGGTGTTGGGCACAACACCAGATTATTGTCCAACAGGTTTATTTGGAAGTAGAAGCTTTCAGACTGCTGCTCCGTCAGTGGGGCAGGATCATAGGACACAGATGTATAGTAAAAGATTAGTTGATGTTGCCTGACTAGATGTGCTTTTCCAGCACCACAATCTTCGACTCAGCAGAATAGCCTTCCCTGGCATCCTGTGGAAAGAATGTCTGACTAACACCTGTCCGAAATCTATCCATTCTTGAAAGTTTAACATTATTTTGGAGCTTTAATTGACCATTTTGGAAAATAAAATGAACAAATTATGCAATATTTTTCCTGTCAAAATTTGAGGGGGCACAATGTCAGGTATAAACAGCAGAGATCGAGTGAATCCTTACAAGTTTATAAAGGCAATAGGAGTATACTTAAGAGGGAAATCAGAAGGGCGAAAAGGGTTAAGGATAATTCAAAGTGATTTTATCAATACATTAAAGACAAAAGGGTAACTAGGGAGAGAATAGGGCCCCTCAATGAGCAGCAAGGCTGCTTATGTGTGGAACCGCAGGAATGAAGGGAGATATTAAAAAGGTAATTTGCATTAGTGTGTACTGCGGAGGAGGATATGGAAGATATAGAACATAGAAGATATATGGAAACAGCAACATTTTGAAAAATATCCCCAACCATTATCAAGTCAGAAAACTTTGGACTAACAGGAAAATCCTTTACTGGGGCTCTTTACAAGTTGAAAATGTGTTGCTGGAAAAGCGCAGCAGGTCAGGCAGCATCCAAGGAGCAGGAGAATCGACATTTCGGGCATGAGCCCTTCTTCTCTCTGCCCCCAACCCCACTCCGGCCCATCACCCTCACCTTATCACCCTCACCTTAACCTCCTTCCACCTATCGCATTTCCAATGCCCCTCCCCCAAGTCCCTCCTCCCTATCTTTTATCTTAGCCTGCTTGGCACACCTTTCTCATTCCTGAAGAAGGGCTCATGCCCAAAACGTCGATTCTCCTGCTCCTTGGATGCTGCCTGACCTGCGCTTTTCCAGCAACACATTTTCAGTTCTGATCTCCAGCATCTGCAGTCCTCACTTTCTCAAGCTCTTTACAAGTTGCTAGCCTCTTAGGGTGCACATTCCTGCTGGACTGCAGCTGACTGCAAGAACAGAGTGGAGAAGTTGGCATGCCAGACCCTGCACCTAACACTATGGGCAATTTATCATGGTCAATTCACCTGACCCATACATTTTTGGATTGTGGGAGGAAATCCACACAGACACAGGGAGAACATGCAAACTCCACACAGACAGTCATGAAAGGTGAGAATCGAACCCAAGTCCTGGTGCAGTGAAGCAGCAGTGCTAGCCACTGCGCCACCTTATTCAGCATTATGAGACAATACAAAAAAAAGCTGGAGAAATGCAGCAGGTCTGATGATGTATGTGGACAGAAAGTTAACATTTTGAGTGGGATATAACTTCTTCAGAATTGATGTTCTCTGAAGTTCTTCAGTTTTAAAAATGAGTCATATTGGACGTCAACTCTATTTCTCTCTCCAAAGAAGCTGCCAGACCTGCTGTGTTTCTCCCAAAGCTTTCTGTTTTTATTTCAAATTTCCAGTATCCTTAACACTTTACACTATTCTCCCTCCCTCCACCACTGGGAGAAACAGGCAGAAAAGAAACAAATGAGTTGCATTCATTTGGCGCCATTCACAACTTTAGAACTCTACAAAGTGTTTTACAGCCAATTACTATTTATTACAGGTTCACTCTTGTAATAAAGATCTTTCATTGTTCCTGTGGAGATTGGTGTTCAACAATATCAACAGGAAGGCAATTCAATCTAGATGTACAACTGGTTGAGGTGTTGTTAAAAGAGAAAAAGTATAACAGCAAAGACAAGTGGGAAAACGGAGGACTGGGAAGCTTTTAAAGAACAACAGAGGATTACTAAAAAGGAAATACGCAGAGAAAAAATAAGGTACGAAGGTAAACTGGCCAATAATATAAAGGAGGATAGTAAAAGTTTTTTTTAGGTATGTGAAAGGGAAAAAAATGGTTAAGACTAAAATTGGGCCCTTGAAGACAGAAACAGGGGAATATATTACAGGGAACAATGAAATGGCAGAAGAATTGAATTGGTACTTCAGATCTGTGTTCACTGTGGAAGACACAAGCAATCTCCCTGAGGTAACAGTGGCTGAAGGACCTGAACTGAAGGGAATTTATATTTGCCAGGAATTGGTGTTGGAGAGACTGTTAGGTCTGAAGGTTGATAAGTCCCTGGGGCCTGATGGTCTACATCCCAGGGTACTGAAGGAGGTGGCTCAGGAAATCGTGGATGCATTGGTGATTATTTTCCAGAGTTTGATAGATTCAGGATCAGTTTCTGCGGATTGGAGAGTGGCTAATGTTGTACCACTTTTTAAGAAAGGTGGGAGAGAGAAACACAAAATTATAGACCAGTTAGTCTGACCTCAGTGGTGGGAAAGATGCTGGAGTCTTATAAAGGATGAAATTACGACACATCTGGATAGTAGTAACAGTATAGGTCAGAGTCAGCATGGATTTATGAAGGGGAAATCATGCTTGATTAATCTTCGGGAATTTTTTGAGGATGTAACTCTGAAGATTGATGAGGGAGATCCAGTAGATGTAGTGTACCTGGACTTTCAGAAAGCTTTTGATAAAGTCCCACATAGGAGGTTAGTGAGCAAAATTAGGGCACATGGTTTGGGGGCAAAATACTAACTTGGATTGAAAGTTGGTTGGCTGATAGGAAACAAAGAGTAGTGATAAACGGCTCCATTTCGGAATGGCAGGCAGTGACCAGTGGGGTACTGCAGGGATCAGTGCTGGGACCGCAGCTTTTTACAATATATTAATGATATAGAAGATGGTATTAGTAATAACATTAGCAAATTTGCTGATGATACTAAGCTGGGTGGCAGGGTGAAATGTAATGAAGATGTTAGGAGATTACAGGGTGACCTGGACAGGTTAGGTGAGTGGTCAGATGCAGTTTAATGTGGATAAATGTATGGTAATCCACTTTGGTGGCAAGAACAGGAAGGCAGATTACTACCTAAATGGAGTCAAGTTAGGTAAAGGGGCAGTACAAAGAGATCTGGGTGTTCTTGTACACCAGTCAATGAAGGTAAGCATGCAGGTACAGCAGGTAGTGAAGAAGGCTAATAGCATGCTGGCCTTCATAACAAGAGGAATTGAGTATAGAAGCAAAGAGGTTCTTCTGCAGCTGTACAGGGCCCTGGTGAGACCACACCTGGAGTATTGTGTGCAGTTCTGGTCTCCAAATTTGAGGAAAGACATTCTGGCTATTGAGAGAGTGCAGCGTAGGTTCACGAGATCAATTCCTGGAATGGCGAGATTACCTTACACTGAAAGACTGGAGTGACTGGGCTTGTATACCCTTGAGTTTAGAAGACTGAAAGGGGATTTATTGAGACATATAGGATTATTAAAGGATTGGACACTCTGGAGGCAGGAACCATGTTTCCGCTGATGGGTGAGTGCCGAACCAGAGGACACAGCTTAAAAATACAGAGTAGACAATTTAGGACAGAGATGAGGAGAAACTTCTTCACCCAGAGAGTGGTGGCTGTGTGGAATGCTCTGCCCCAGAGGGCAGTGGAGGCCCAGTCTCTGGATTCATTTAAGATAGAGTTGGATAGAGATCTCAAGGATAGTGGAATCAAGGGTTATGGAGATAAGGCAGGAACAGGATACTGATTAAGGATGATCAGCCATGATCATATTGAATGGTGGTGCAGGCTCGAAGGGCAGAATGGCCTACTCCTGCACCTATTGTCTATTGTCTATTGTGCTCATTTGACATTGAGCAGCCTAAAGTCATCAAAGGGACTTCTGCAGATCACTGCACAAAAGTTAAAGAAAATTGTCTAATAAATAATCTTCCATGGTCCTTCAGCCTGATCACCTCCTTATCTTGATCCTTAGCTTACCTGGAATGGCTGGGATCTACAATGGAGTTGATAGATTCTAGCACCTACTCATTGGTGATCTAGACCAAAAGTAACAGCAGCTTGATAATTCAAGTGAAGCACAGGCAGGAAAATGGTTCAGAATTTTAACCCTTTGCAACTATTGGGCAGTATGCTCATTAGGTTCACCCCGTGCTTAACACCCTGTTCTGCATTTTAATCAACTTAAAGAAGCTGTGCTACATTTCTGACTTTAGTATTAGTTGCTGAAGGTGTTTTACTGGCTCCAGATTCAAAATCTAAAGCGAGGTGAGAGTGACACCTGGGTTACATGTGACCACGTGTAACTCAGAAGTCTTCCCAAAATCAAGACTTTATTCAGTTGTCCCTGACAACCAGTAAGTTGAAGTACTTCAGAAACCTTCATTATTTTTAACAATAGTTCTATGTCTCAAACCCTAGAATATTGAGACTTACAAACCTGAGCAAATGAAATGATCCAAGTTCCCAAGGTCCTTGACAATCTTGTTGTAATGATTGCACATAATATTCCATTCTGTCTCACTTTTACCTTTAAGTCCTTCTGCTACAACCACCTTAATTTCTTTCATATACATTGGGATCACAGTTGGGTATCGAACTGATAGTTTTCCTGAAAATAATTACAACAAGTAATTAAAACGATAATCAAACAATGAATTGCTGGTGCTGGAGATCTGAAACAAACAAAAACAGAAATTGCTGGAGAAATTCTGGCAGCATTTGTGAAGAGAGAAACAGAGTTAACATTTTGAGTTCAATAACCCTTCAGAAGACCTTGGCAAAGTTAGTCAATGGGAATGAAAGCGAAGCCTCTCGATTGATTGGAATCATACCTGACACAAAGGAAGAAATAAAAAAAGGGGATTAAAACATTTTTGATGGGATTAAAACACAGGCCTCCCAACAGTCAGTGGGAGATAGAGGAGTGGACATGTCGGCGAATCACAGAAAGGTGTTAGAGAAATGGGATTGTAGGGGATTTCAACTTTGCTAATATTAACTGGATCGCCTTAATGTGAGAGGATTAGATGGGGTGGAATTTTTAAAGTGCAGTCAGAAGAGATTTTGGTGCCCAGTATGTAGACAGTCCTACTTCAGCTGGTGCCATGCTCAATCTAATTCTTGGGAATGAAGGCAATAAAGTATTTGAAGCATCAGTGGGTGAGCATTTCGGGAATTGTGACCCTAAGTTTCAAAGTTATTATGGAAAGAGATAAGGATAGAGCAGAAGTTAAGTGTGTAAATTGGGAAAGATCGGGGTTTCAATATCATTAGACAGGATCTAGCAAACAGAGAGGGAGCAGCTATTGGCAGAAAAGTCTACATTTGGAAAATGGGAATCCTTTAAAAGTAGTACAATAAAAGTTCAGGGCTTACATATTGCTCTAAGAGTGAAGGGCCAGGGCAGCAAGTCCAGAGAACACTGGATGTTGAGGTTTTTGAGAGTTTGACAAAGAAAAAGGAGGAAACTTTTGTTAGGTACAGACCATTAAAGAGAGGTGAGGCCCTTTTGAAGTATAGAGAGTGTAGGAGGCTACTTAAAAAGGAAATTAGGAAGGAAAAGAGGGTCATGAAATCATACAGCTCTACAGCTTGGAGACAGGCCCTTTGGCCCAAACAGGTCCACGCTGAACAAAATATCCATCCACGCTAACCCAACTTTCCTGCACTCGGCCAATATCTTTCTAAACTTTTCCTATCCAAATGTATTTGTCCAAATGCCTTTCAAATGTTAGTGTACATGCACCAACCACTTCCGCTGGCAGCACATTCCATATGTGTACCACCCTCTGTGTAAAAAAAAAGTTGCCCCATAGGTTCCCTTTTATTCTTTCCCCTCTAACCTTAAACTGATGCCCTCTCGTCCTCTATTCCCTAACCCTGGGAAAAAGACTGATTGCATTCACCCTATCCATGCCTTTCATGATCTTATACGCTTCTATAAGATCCCCCCTTCAGTCTCGTACACTGTAAAAAAAAAGTCCTAGCTTGTCCAACCTCTCTCTATGACTCAGACCCTTGAGTCCTAGCAACATCCTTGCAAATTTCTTCTGCACTCTCTCCAGTTTAATAATATCCTTCCTATAGCAAAGTGACCAACACTGAACACAATACTCCAAGTGTGGCCTCACCAACATCCTGTACAGCTACATCAAAACTTCCCAACTCCTATACTCAATGCCCTGACTGATGAATGCCAAAAGCCTCCTTCACTGCCCTGTCTACCTATGACTCCACTTTCACAGAACTGTGCACCTGAACTCCAAGGTCCCTCTGTTCCATTATACTCCTTAAGGCCCTACCAATCACCATGAAATCCTACCTTGATTTGACTTTCCAAACTACAGGACCTCACACTTACCTATATTGAACTCCATTTGCCATTTCTCAGCCCACTTCCCCAGCTGATCAAGGTCTTGCTGTAATTTCTGAGAACATTCCTCGCTGTCCACGATACGGCCAATTTTAGTGACATCTGCAAACTTACTAATTGTGCCTTGTATGTTCTCATCTAAATCATTGATATAGATAACAATAGCAATGGGCCCAGCACTCCACTAGTCACAGGCCTCCAGTCCGACAAGCATCCTTTTACTATTACCCTCTGCTTCCTATCAACAAGCCAATTATGTATCCAATTTGCCAATTTCCTTGGATTCCATGTGATCTAACCTTCCAGAGCATCCTACCATGTGGAACCTTATCAAAGGCCTTACTGAAATCCATAAAGACTACATCTTCCACCCTGCCTTCGTCAATCTTCCTGGTCACTTCATCAGAGAACTCAAACAAATTTGTGAGGCGTGATCTCTCACACACAAAGCCATGTTGCCTACTCCAAATGCTTGTATATCTTATTTCTCATATATATCTCTTACTTCTCAAGTAACTTACTTACCACAGGTGTCATGAAACATCTCTGGCAGACAGTTTCAAAGAAAATCCCCAGGTATTTTATATGTATATTAAGAATAAGAAGATTACCAGAGAAAGAGTGGGACTTATTAGCAACCAAATGGCCTGCTTTCACACTGTAGGGAATCCAATCTAATCTAAAAAGGGGCAACCTGTGAGTGGACCCAGTGAATGTGGGTGAGGTCTTAAAGGATTATTTCTCATCTGCATTCACCCAAGGAGAAAAACACTGTCACTGGAGTTTTCAGTTAGATGGTGAGTTTGGATTCTCAGGGGAACGTAGCACGAACAGCCAAGTTTCTGGTATTGAGACTGGCTCTAATGCAACGAGAGGTACGTCAGCTTCCATGAGATCAATTGTGATCAGGGATTCTGTAGTCCGAGGTACAGACAGGCGTTTCTGTGGCCCGCAGCGAAAAAGCAGAATGGTGTGTTGCTTCCCTGGTGCCAGGATCAAGGATGCCTCAGAGAGGGTGCAGAATGTTCTCAAAGAGGGAGAGGGGCCAGGAAGAGATCATTGTCCACATTGGAACCAACGACATAGGAAGAGAAAAGGTTGAGATTCTGAAGGGAGATTACAGAGAGTTAGGCAGGAATTTAAAAAGAAGGTCCTCGAGAGTCATAATATCTGGATTACACCCGGTGCTACAAGCTAGTGAGGGCAGGAATAGGAGGATAGAGCAGATGAATGTATGGCTGAGGAGCTGGTGTATGGGAGAAGGATTCACATTTTTGGATCATTGGAATCTCTTATGGGGTAGAAGTGACCTGTACAAGAAGAACGGATTGCACCTAAATTGGAAGGGGACTAATATACTGGCAGGGAAATTTGCTGCTCAGGAGGATTTAAACTAGTAAGGTGGGGGGATGGGACCCAGGGAGATAGTGAGGAAAGAGATCAATCTGAGACTGGTACAGTTGAGAACAGAAGTGAGTCAAACAGGGCAGGGAGAGACAAGGTAGGTCTAATCAATTAAACTGCATTTATTTCAATGCAAGAGGTCTAACGGGGAAGGCAGATGAACTCAGGACATGGTTAGGAACATGGGACTGGGATATCATAGCAATTACATAAACATGGCTCAGGGATGGGCAGGACTGGCAGCTTAATATTCCATAAGGGATAGCATTACAGCTGTACTGAGGGAGGATATTCCCAGAAATACATCCAGGGAAGTTATTTGGGTGGAACTGAGAAATAAGAAAGGGGTGATCAACTTATTGGGATTGTATTATAGGCCCCCTAATAGTCAGAGGGAAATTGAGAAACAAACTTGCAAGGAGATCTCAGCTGTCTGTAAGAATAATAGGGTGGTTATGGCAGGGGATTTTAATTTTCCAAACATAGACTGGGACTGCTATAGTGTTAAAGGTTTAGATGGAGAGGAATTTGTTAAGTGCGTACAAGACAATTTTCTGATTCAATATGTGGATGTATCTACGAGAGAAGGTGCAAAATTTGACCTACTCTTGGGAAATAAGTCAGGGCAGGTGACTGAGGTGTCAGTGGGGACCACTTTGGGGCCAGCAACCATAATTCTGTTAGATTTAAAATAGTGATGGAAAAGGATAGACCAGATCTAAAAGTTGAAGTTCTAGATTGGAGCAAGGCCAATTTTGATGGTATTAGGCAAGAACTTTCGAAAGCTGATTGGGGGCAGATGTTTGCAGGTAAAGGGACGGCTGGAAAATGGGAAGCCTTCAGAAATGAGATAACGAGAATCCAGTAAGAGTATATTCCTGTCAGGGTGAGGGGAGGGGCTGATAGGTATAGGGGATGCTGGATGACTAAAGAAATTAAGGGTTTGGCTAAGAAAAAGAAGGAAGCATATGTAAGGTATAGACAGGATAGATCGAATGAATCCTTAGAAGAGTATAAAGAGTATAAAGAAGAGTATACTTAATAGGGAAATTATGAGGACAAAAAGGGAACATGAGATAGCATTGGCAAATAGAATTAAGGAGAATCCAAAGGGTTTTTACAAATACATTAAGGACAAAAGGGTAACTAGAGAAGAGAATAGGGCCCCTCAAAGATCAGCATGGCGGCCTTTGTGTGGAGCTGCAGAAAATGGGGGAGATACTAACTGAGTATTTTGCATCAGCATTTACTGTGGAAAAGGATATGGAAGAGATAGACTGTAGGGAAATAGATGGTGACATCTTGCAAAATGTCCAGATTACAGAGGAGGAAGTGCTGGATGTCTTGAAACGGGTAAAGGTGGATAAATCCCCAGGACCTGATCAGGCATACCAGAGAACTCTGTGGGAAGCTAGAGAAGTGATCGCTGGGCCTCTTGCTGAGATATTTGTATCATTGGTAGTCACAGGTGAGGTGCCGGAAGACTGGAGGTTGGCAAACGTGGTGCCACTGTTTAAGAAGGGTGGTAAGGACAAGCTAGGGAACTATAGACCGGTCAGCCTGACCTCAGTGGTGGGCAAGTTGTTGGAGGGAATTCTGAGGGACAGGATATACAGGTATTTGGAAAGGCAAGGACTGATTCGGGATAGTCAACATGGCTTTGTGCGTGGGAAATCATGTCTCACAAACTTGATTGAATATTTTGAAGAAGTACAAAGAGGATTGATGAGGGCAAAGCAGTAGATGTGATCTATATGGACTTCAGTAAAGTGTTTGACAGGGTTCCCCATGGGAGACTGATTAGCAAGATTAGATCTCATGGAATACAGGGTGAACTAGCCATTTGGATACAGAACTGGCTCAAAGGTAGAAGACAGAGAGTGGTGGTGGAGGGTTGTTTTTCAGACTGGAGGCCTGTGACCAGTGAAGTGCCACAAGGATCGGTGTTGGGCCCTCTACTTTTTGTCATTTACATAAATGATTTGGATGCGAGCATGTGAGGTACAGTTAGTAAGTTTGCAGATGACACCAAAATTGGAGGTGTAGTGGACAGCGAAGATTATAATAGGATCTTGACCAGATGGGCCAATGGGCTGTGAAGTGGCAGATGGAGTTTAATTCAGATAAATGTGAGGTGCTGTATTTTGGGAAAGCAAATCTTAAGAGGATTTATACACTTAATGGTAAAGTCCTAGGGAGTGTTGCTGAACAAAGAGACCTTGGAGTGCAGGTTCATAGCTCCGTGAAAGTAGATAGGATAGTAAAGAAGGCATTTGGTATGCTTTCCCTTATTGGTCAGAGTATTGAGTACAGGAGTTGGGAGGTCATGTTGCGGCTGTACAGGACATTGGTTAAGCTACTGTTGGAATATTGTGTGCAATTCTGGTCTCCTGCCTATCGGAAAGATATTGTGAAACCTGAAAGGGTTCAGAAAAAATTTACAAGGATGTTGCCAGGATTGGAGGATTTGAGCTACAGGGAGAGGCTGAACAAGCTGGGGCTGTTTTCCCTGGAGTGTCGAGGTTGAGGGGTGACCTTATAGAGGTTTACAAAATTATGAGGGGCATGGATAAGGTAAATAGGCAAAGTCTTTTCCCTGAGGTCGGGCAGTCCAGAACTAGAGGGCATAGGTTTAGGGTGAGAGGGGAGACATATAAAAGAGACCTAAGGGTCAACATTTTCACACAGAGGGTGGTATACAGGTATGGAATGAACTGCCAGAGGAAGTGGTGGAGGCATTTGGATAGGTTTATGAATAGGAAGGGTTTGGAGGGAAATGGGCCGGGTGCTGGCAGGTGGGACTGGATTGGGTTGGGATATCTAGTCGGCATGGATAGGTTAGACCGTCGGGTCTTTCCATGCTGTACATCTCTATGACTCTATGACTCTATTTGAGAAAATGCTATGTTTAATAAGGAGAGGTATTAGATGTTTTAGCCACCATCAAGGTACATAAATCCCCAGGGCCTGATGAAATATATCTTAGTCTGTCACAGGAGGCATGGGAGGAGATTGCTGAAGCCCTGGTGAATATATTTTAAGACTTCACTGGCCACAGTTAAAGTGCCAGATGACCGTATAATAGCTATTGTTCAAGAAGAGCAGCTATGTAATCTCTGATGTCAGAGATCGGGAAATTATTGGAAACATTTCGGAAGGAGAGGATTAATCAACAGTTGGGAAGGCAGGGATTGATCAGGGCTCATCAGCACACATTTGGGGAGATCCTGTCTGACTAATTTAATTCCACCACCTTCTGTATAGTTTGGTGTTTTTTGGTTGCTCTAGACATGGTGGGCTGAAGGACTTGATTCTATGTTGTATGATTCAATGACTTTGTTTTGGTTGTTGCAGGTCAATCAACTCAGTTCCAGCACATCCCTGCGGAAGTTCCTCAGGGTGCTGTCCTATGCCCAACCATCTTCAGCTGCTTCATCATTAACCTTCCCTCCATCATAAGACAGAAGTGGGGATGTTCAGAAACATTCTCAGCCTCTCAGTAACTGAAACAGCATGACAATATCAGGCTTGGGCTGAGAATTGGCAAGTAACATTGGCACCATACATGTGTCAGGACACAACCATGCTGAATAAGAGAGAATCTAACTATCGCCCCTTGACATTCAATGGCAGTGGGATCACTAAATCCCTTACAAAAAACATTCTGGGGGAGTTGGTGTTAGACCTGAAACTCAACTTGGTTAACTATGTTGAAACTGTGGCTACAGAGCAGGTCAGAGGCTGAGATTCCTACAGAGAGCAACTCACCTTCTGACTCCACAAAGTCTGTCCAAGCCACTCACCATTCTGATTGGAAATATATCACCGTTCGTTCTGTGTCACTGGGTCAAAATCTAACATTCTCACTATACCATAAGGACACCCTCAATAGGGGGCTTCACTGCCACACTCTCCAGGAAAATTCAGGATGAGCAAAGGCCTTGTGAATGGTGCTCACATCACATTAAAGGATAAGAAGAGAAAAGTAATATTTTTACAAACATTGTTGGCAGTTCCTCAATTAATATGCAGTCTACTTTATATGCTTCATGAATATGCTTCATGTAAGTGAAACGGTTTGCATAGATTTTATTAACAGTAATTAATATATTAAGCACAAGGTATTGCCTGACTTGTTTATATTTTAGGGCAGACCTTTCCTTTGCATATCAACTGTAAAAAAAATTACAAACAAAAGGAAGCTGCTACCTGCTCAAAACAAAGAAGAAAAAGGAATAGTATACAATAAAATGAGCAAGAGGGCAAAAGTAAAAGAGTGGCATAGAAAAGGAAGACAACAAACCTGTCGTGATGGCTCATTGGGGGTTTGTATTTTAGACTGACTCAGGTTATGTAATTTAGACTGTCTCAGGTTTTGTATTAAAGACTGTCTCAAGTTATGTCATTCAGACTGTCTCAGTTTATGTAATTTAGACTTTATCAGGTTTTGTATTATAGACTGTCTCAGGTTTTGTCATTTAGACTGTCTCAGGTTTTGTCATTTAGACTGTAACAGGGTTTTGTATTTTAGACTGTCTCAGGTTTTGTAATTTGGACTGTCTCAAGTTTTGTAATTTGTACAGTCTCAGATTTAGTCATTTAGACTGTCACAGGTTTTGTAATTTGGACAGTCTTCGGCCCTGTATTTTAGACTTTCTCAGGTTTTGTCATTTGGACTGTCTCAGGTTTTGTATTTTAGACTTTCTCAGGTTTTGTCATTTGGACTGTCTCAGGTTTTGTATTTGAGACTTTCTCAGGTTTTGTCATTTGGACTGTCTCAGGTTTTGTATTTTAGACTTTCTCAGGTTTTGTCATTTGGACTGTCTCAGGTTTTGTATTTGAGACTTTCTCAGGTTTTGTCATTTGGACTGTCTCAGGTTTTGTACTTTAGACTGTCTCAGGTTTTGTAATTTGATCTGTCTCAGGTTTTGTCATTTAGACTGTCTCAAGTTATGTCATTCAGACTGTCTCAGTTTATGTAATTTAGACTTTATCAGGTTTTGTATTATAGACTGTCTCAGGTTTTGTAATTTAGACTGTAACAGGGTTTGTATTTTAGACTGTCTCAGATATATAATTTAGACTGTCTCAGGTTTTGTATTTTAGACTGTCTCAGGTTTTGTCATTTGGAGTATCTCAGTTTTTGTAATTTAGACTGTAACAGGGTTTGTATTTTAGACTGTCTCAGGTTATATAATTTGGACTGTATCAGGTTTTGTTATTTAGTCTGTCTCAGGTTTTGTCATTTGTACAGTCTCAGGTTTAGTCATTTAGACTGTCTCAGGTTATATATTTTGGACTGTCTCAGGTTTTGTAATTTAGTCTTTCTCAGATTTTGTCATTTGTACTGTCTCAGGTTTTGTAATTTGGACTGTCTCATGTTTTGTCATTTGTACAGTCTCAGGTTATGTAATTTATATTTTAACAGTGTTTGTATTTTAGACCATCTCAGGTTATATAATTTGGACTGTATCAGGTTTTGTCATTTAGTCTGTCTCAGGTTTTGTCATTTGTACAGTCTCAGGTTTAGTCATTTAGACTGTCTCAGGTTATATATTTTGGACTGTCTAAGGTTATGTAATTTAGACTTTCTCAGGTTTTGTCATTTGTACTGTCTCAGGTTATGTAATTTAGACTGTAAACAGGGTTTGTATTTTAAACTGTCTCAAGTTATGTATTTTGGACTGTCTCAGGTTTTGTATTTTAGAGTGGGTCAGGTTTTGTCATGTGGACTGTCTCAGGTTTTGTAATTTAGATTGTCTCAGGTCTTATATTTTAGACTGTCTCAAGTTATGTGTTTTAGACTGTCTCAGGTTTTGTCATTTGGAGTGTGTCAGGTTTTGTAATTTAGACTATAACAGGGTTTGTATTTTAGACTGTCTCAGGTTATATAATTTGGACTGTCACAGGTTTAGTCATTTAAGTCTGTCTCAGGTTTTGTAATTTGTACAGTCTCAGGTTTAGTCTTTTAATCTGTCTCAGGTTATGTAATTTATATTGTAACAGTGTTTGTATTTTAGACTGTCTCAGGTTATATATTTTGGACTGCCTCAGTGTATGTAATTTTGACTTTCTCTGGTTTTGTCATTTGTACTGTCTCAGGTCATGTAATTTAGGCTGTAACAGGGTTTGTATCTTAGACTATCTCAGGTTATGTCATTTAGATTGTCTCAAGTCTTGTCATTTAGACTGTCTCAGGTTTTGTACTTTAGAGTGTGTCAGGTTTTGTCATTTGGACTGTTTCAGACAATAGACAATAGACAATAGGAAGGGGAAATGACCTGGGAGTTGCAGTGGGAGAGGGACTCCCTGAGATTCTTGTAGAGGGAGGAGGAAAACTTCTTCAAGGCAGGCATCCTTTCAAGAGGATTCTCAGTAGGGTTAAAATCAGCGAGGTAAAAACAATGACTGCAGATGCTGGAAACCAGTTTCTGGATTAGTGGTGCTGGAAGAACACAGCAGTTCAGGCAGCATCCAAGGAGCTTCGAAATCAACGTTTTGGGTAAAAGCCTTACTGATGAAGGGCTTTTGCCCGAAACGTCGATATCGAAGCTCCTTGGATGCTGCCTGAACTGCTGTGCTCTTCCAGCACCACTAATCCAGAATCTGGTTCCTAGCATCTGCAGTCATTGTTTTTATCTAATAGACAATAGGTGCAGGAGTAGGCCATTCTGGCTTTCGAGCCTGCATCACCATTCAATATGATCATGGCTGATCATCCTTAATCAGTATCCTGTTCCTGCCTTATCTCCATAACCCTTGATTCCACTATCCTTGTGAGCTCTATCCAACTCTTTCTTCAATGAATCCAGAGACTGGGCCTCCACTGCTCTCTGGGGTAGAGCATTCCAAACAGCACCATAAGACCATAAGACCATAAGACATAGGAGCGGAAGTAAGGCCATTTGGCCCATCGAGTCCACTCTGCCATTCAATCATGGCTGATGGGCATTTCAACTCCACTTACCCACATTCTCCCCGTAGCCCTTAATTCCTTGTGACATCAAGAATTTATCAATTTCTGCCTTGAAGACATTTAGCATCCCAGCCTCCACTGCACTCTGCGGCAATGAATTCCACAGGCCCACCACTCTCTGGCTGAAGAAATGTCTCCGCATTTCTGTTCTGAATTTACCCCCTCTAATTCTAAGGCTGTGTCCACGGGTCCTAGTCCCCTCGCCTAACGGAAACAATTTCCTAGCATCCACCCTCTCCAAAACATGTATTATCTTGTAAGTTTCTATTAGATCTCCCCTTAATATTCTAAACTCCAATGAATACAATCCCAGGATCCTCAGCCGTTCCTCATATGTTAGACCTACCATTCCAGGGATCATCCGTGTGAATCTCCGCTGGACATGCTCCAGTGCCAGTATGTCCTTCCTGAGGTGTGGGGACCAAAACTGGATACAGTACTCCAAATGGGGCCTAACCAGAGCTTTATAAAGTCTCAGTAGCACAACGGTGCTTTTATATTCCAACCCTCTTGAGATAATTGACAATATTGCATTCGCTTTCTTAATCACGGACTTAACCTGCATGTTTACCTTTAGAGAATCCTCAACTAGTACTCCCAGATCCCTCTGTACTTTGGCTTTACAAATTTTGTCGCCGTTTAGAAAGTAGTCCATGCTTGTATTCCTTTTTCCAAAGTGCAAGACCTCGCATTTGCTCACATTGAATTCCATCAGCCATTTCCTGGACCACTCTTCCAAACTGTCTAGATCCTTCTGCAGCCTCCCCACTTCCTCAGTACTACCTGCCTGACCACCTGACTTTGTTTCATCGGCAAACTTCGCTAGAATGCCCCCAGTCCCTTCATCCAGATCATTAATATATAATGTGAACAGCTGCGGCCCCAACACTGAAGCCTACGGGACACCGCTTGTCACCGGCTACCATTCTGAAAAAGAACCTTTTATCCCAACTCTCTGCCTTCTGTCAGACAGCCAATCCTCAATCCATACCAGTAGCTCACCTCGAACACCATGGGCACCTTGCTCAGCAGCCTCCCGTGTGGCACCTTATCAAAGGCCTTTAGGAAGTCTAGATAGACCACATCCACTGGGTTTCCCTGGTCTAACCTACTTGTCACCTCTTCAAAGAACTCCAACAGGTTTGTCAGGCACGACCTCCCCTTACTAAATCCATGTTGACTTGTTCGAATCCGACCCTGCTCTTCCAAGAATTTAGAAACCTCATCCTTAATGATGGATTCTAGAATTTTACCAACAACCGAGGTTAGGCTAATTGGCTTATAATTTTCCATCTTTTGTCTTGATCCTTTCTTGAACAAGGGGGTTACAACAGCGATCTTCCAATCATCCGGGACTTTCCCTGACTCCAGTGACTTTTGAAAGATCTCTCTGCGTGAAGACGTTTCTTCTCATCTCTGTCCTAAATGGTCTACCCCGTATTTTTAAGCTGTCTCTCAGGTTTTGTATTTTAGACTGTCACACGTTTTGTCAATTAGACTGTCTCAGATTTTGTCATTCAGACTGTCTCAGGTTTTGTAATTTAGACTGTCTCAGGTCTTATATTTTAGACTGCTTGTATTTTATACTGTCTCAGGTTATATAATTTGCACTGTCTCTGGTTTTGTCATTTAGTCTGTCTCAGTTTTTGTATTTTAGACTGTCTCAGGTCTTATATTTTAGACTGTCTCAAGTTATGTATTTTAGATTGTCTCAGGTTTTGTAAGTTAGACTGTCTCAGGTTTTGTCATTTAGTCTGTCTCAGGTTTTGTCATTCAGATTGTCACAGGTTTTGTACTTTAGACTGTCTCAGGTCTTATAGAACAATACAGCACAGAACAGGCCCTTCGGCCCACATATATTTTAGACTATCTCAAGTTATGTATTTTAGACTGTCTCAGGTTTTGTCATTTGGACTGTCTCAGGTTTTGTAATTTAGACTGTAACAGGTTTTGTATTTTAGATTGTCTCTGGTCTCATATTTTAGACTGTCTCAAGTTATGTATTTTATACTTTCTCAGATTTAGTCATTTAGACTGTCTCAGACAATAGACAATAGAAAATAGACAATAGACAATAGGTGCAGGGGTAGGCTATTCTGCCCTTCGAGCCTGCACCACCATTCAATATGATCATGGCTGATCATCCTTAATCAGTATCCTGTTCCTGCCTTATCTCCATAACCCTTGACTCCACTATCCTTGAGAACTCCATCCAATTCTTTCTTAAATGAATCCAGAGACTGGACCTCTCCTGCTCTCTGGGGCAGAGCATTCCACACAGCCACCACTCTCGGGGTGAAGATGTTTCTCCTCATCTCTGTCCTAAATGATCTACCCCATATTTTTAAGCTGTGTTTCAGGTTTTGTATTTTAGACTGTCTGAGATTTTGCCTTTTAAAGTGTAACAGGGTTTGTATTTTGGACTGTCTCAGGTTATATAATTTGGACTGTCTCAGGTTTTGTACTTTAGACTGTCTCAAGTTTTGTATGTTCGACTGTCTCAAATTATGTATTTTGGACTGTCTCAGGGTTAGTCATTTAGACCGTCTCAGGTTAAATATCCCATCTGTGCTGAGGTTATGAACCTGCAGGTAGGTTACATTATCCCAGCACAATTATCCTGAGGATCATTGTGCGTGATAGAGGGAAATCAGGTATGATTTTCTCCCCAGCAACTTTCCTGAAATAATGCCTCCGGAGATATAGAACGGGCTGAAGACTGAAACAAGCATGATGTGCTTGAAAAACTCAGCAGGACTGGCAACATCTTCTGGGAGAGAAACAGAGTTAATGTTTTGAGTTCAGTACGACTTCTTCAGAACCTATTGTGGAATGTTCTTCAGAACAGGACCTGTTGTGAGTGTTTTTTAAAGAATCCTATAGCATGGAAACAGGACATTCAGCTCGTTGAATCTGTACAGATCCTCTGAGAACATACCACCCAGACCCATCCCTTGGCACTATTTCTGTGACCCTATATTTCCCATGTCTGGTCCCCCATAGACTCCACGGCCCTGGACACGATAGACAATTTAGCATGGCTAATCCAACCGGCCTGCACATCTTTGGACTGTGGGAGGAAAGCAGAGCACCCAGACATAAGGAGAACATACAAACTCCACACAGACAGTTGTCAAAAAGTGAAATTGAACCTGGATCCCTGGTACTGTGAGGCAACAGCACTAACCACTGGACCACTGTGCAAGCCCTGTTCTGAGGATGAGTCATACCGACTTGAACCATTAACCTGGTTCTCTCTCAACAGTCATATTCCCTAGAACTGCAAACACAGTCAGAAGAGAAGTTAAATGCAGTAAACTGATTTGAACATTGTTTTAAAAGTTTGGAGAGGAGAAAATATGTTTTGATACTTTATTTATTCCAGTGTTTTGATGTGTGACCTGAAACATGAATTTTTAAAAATGGATCTGTCCCACTCAGTACACGGTATCTAGAATTCTCTATTATCCTAAGAACTAAAAGGAACACAACACAATGCAGGAAACAGGAATAAAAGGGTGTAGGTTTGCTCGCTGAGCTGTAGGTTTGATATCCAGACGTTTCATTACCTGGCTAGGTAACATCATCAGTGGCGACCTCCAAGTGAAGCGAAGCTGTTGTCTTCTGCTTTCTATTTATATCTTTCTCCTGGATGGGGTTCCTGGGGTTTGTGGTGATGTCATTTCCTGTTCATTTTCTGAGGGGTTGACAGATGGTATCTAGGTCTATGTGTTTGTTTATGGCGTTGTGGTTGGAGTGCCAGGCCTCTAGGAATTCTCTGGCATGTCTTTGCTGAGCCTGTCCCAGGATAGATGTGTTGTCCCAGTCAAAATGGTGGCTTTTTTCATCCATGTGTAAGGCTACGAGGGAGAGAGGGTCGTGTCTTTTTTGTGGCTAGCTGGGGTTTGTGTATCCTGGTGGCTAACTTTCTTCCTGTTTGTCCTACGTATAGTGTTTGTGGCAGTCCTTGCATGGAATTTTGTAGATGATGTTGGTTTTGTCCATGGGTTGTACTGGTCTTTTAAGTTTGTTAGTTTTTGTTTGAGAGCGTTGGTGGGTTTGTGTGCTACTAGGATTCCGAGGGGTCTTAGTAGTCTGGCTGTCATTTCTGAAACTTCTTTGGTATATGGTAAGGTGTTTAGGGTTTCTGGCTGTGTTTGGTCTGCTTGTTGTGGTATGTTCTTGAGGAATCTGCGCACTGTATTTTTTGAGTATCCGTCTTCTTGAATACATTGTATAGGTGGTTCTCCTCTGTTTCCCGAAGTTCGTCTGTGCTGCAGTGTGTGGTGGCTCGTTGGAATAGTGTTCTGATACAGCTTCATTTGTGTGTGTTGGGATGGTTGCTGGTGGAGTTAAGTATTTGGCCAGTGTTTGTCGGTTTTCTGAATACGCATGTTTGTAGTTCTCCGTTGTCCTTTCTTTCGACTGTGACGTCCAGGAATGCGAGTTTGTTGTTGGTTTCTTCCTCCTTGGTGAACGTTATGCCTGTGAGGGTGTTGTTGATGATGTTAAATGTCTCTTCTATCTTGTTTCATTTTGTGATGACAAAAGTGTAGCAGACCCAGATTTTTGGTTTGATGGTTGGTAGGGCTGTTTGTTCTAGTCTTTGCTATGAATCCTGATAGCAGAGATCCCATGGGTGTGTCATTGGTTTGTTTGGAGATTATGTTGTTGAAGGTGATGTGGGTGGTGAGGCACAGGTCCACTAGCTTCATGATGTTTTCGTTGGTAATGTGATCGATGGTGGTTGGGGTGCGTGTGATGGTCTCTTCTAAAAGTGTGGTAAGTGTTTCCTTTGCCAGGTCGATGTTGATGGAGATGAACAGCGCTGTTACATCGAATGAGATCATTGTTTTGTCTTCCTATATTTTGGTGTTTTTGATGATTATTAGGAATTCCTGGGTGGTGTGGATGGAGTGCTGTGACTCTTCTACTAGGTATTTCAGTCTTGCATGTAGTTCTTTGGCCAGTCTGTAAGTTGATGTTCCGGGTAGTGAGACTATGCATCTGAGGTGGGTTCCTGGTTTATGGATTTTTGGTAGTCCGTAGAATCGTGGGGTGTTGGTCCCGTCTGGTTTCATTTTTTGGAATTCCGTCTTGTTTAATTGTCCGGAATTGTGTAATTTTCTTAGGAGATATGTAATTTTGTTTCCTAGTTGTGGGGTTGGGTCTAGCACCACCTGTTGGTAGGTGTTGGTGTCTGCGAGTAGTGCATTGGCTTTCTCTATGTAGTCCCTTCTGTTCGGGATGACTGTGAGCCGACCTTTGTCTGCAGGTAATATGACTATGTTTTTGTCTTTTTTGAGGTTTTCACACTGCAGCACAGATGAACTTCGGAAAACAGAGGAGAACCACCTATACAACGTATTCAAGAAGAACGGATACTCAAAAAATACAGTCTGCAGATTCCTCAAGAACAAACCACGACAAGCAGACCAAACACAGCCAGAAACCCTAACCATCTTACCATACTTCAAAGAAGTTTCAGAAATGACAGCCAGACTACTAAGACCCCTCAGAATCCAAGTAGCACACAAACCCACCAACGCTCTCAAACAAAAACTAACAAACTTAAAAGACCCAGTACAACCCATGGACAAAACCAACGTCGTCTACAAAATTCCATGCAAGAACTGCCACAAACACTACGTAGGACTAACAGGAAGAAAGTTAGCCACCAGGATACACAAACACCAGCTAGCCACCAAAAGACACAACCCTCTCTCCCTCGTAGCCCTACACATGGATGAAAAAAACCACTATTTCGACTGGGACAATACATCTATCCTGGGACAGGCTAAGCAAAGACATGCCAGAGAATTCCTAGAGGCCTGGCACTCCAACCTCAACGCCATAAACAAACACATAGACCTAGATACCATCAGAAAACAAACAGGAAATGACATCACCACAAACCCCAGGAACCCCATCCAGGACAAACATATAAATAGAAACAAACCACTACAAATGCCAGAGGAAACAGCACAGAAGCACTTCACAGGAGGCTCCCAAGCACTGAGGATGTCACCTAGACAGGGGACGAAACGTCTGCAACACAAATTCCCAGCTCGGCGAACAGAACCACAACAACGAGCACCCGAGCTACAAATCTTCTCACAAACTTTGAAAATAAATAGAAAGCAGGAGACAACAGCTTTCGCTTCACTTGGAGGTTGGCACTGATGATGCTACCTAGCCAGGTAATGAAACATCTGGATATCAAACTACAGCTCAGCGAGCAAACCTACACCCTAAATCTCAACCTGAGCTATAAGCCTTGCAAACAGGAATAAAAATTAAAGGATCAAAAAAGAATATATAACAACAATAAATGTTGCAATAAATTATGTACTTGCCATTGTTAATGATGTTATGACACAACAAGAATTTCTGTTCGTATATCTGCTTCACACTGAGCTGTCGCAATTTGTGATCCTTTGACTTGGGATTGTTCATTTCTTTATAGGTCAGCTTGTCCGTTGATGAGATTGTGACAGGCAAGTTGAAATGTCGCAACACTTCCTTCATTGTAAAAGGACCTATTGTGAGAATGACATATGAAAGAATGGAATGAGACAAGGTTATTTGTCCTGTCAACTTTGGTACTCAATGATTTCTGTTTTAGTTCTCTGTTAACTTTCAGATTCTATTTAATTTTCTGAAGGAGGCACCATCTTGAATACAGAGCTTTTGTAAATAAGGTTACACAGTGCCTAGCAGAAGTGTAATACTAATCTATGCATATCATCTTCTGCTACTTCTTCAATTACTTTCCATCCAAACGTTAGAAGTGGGGATATTGACTGATGATTGCCTAAAATGGATGAGTGCTCCAACATTGATACCATCCAGGACATAGCAGCCCACTTGATTGGCATCCCATCCACCACCTTTAATATTCACTCCCTCCATCACTGACAGTTAGCAATAGCACTATGTACCATCTACAAGATGAATTGCAGAAAATCACCAAGGGTCCTTCAGGAGCACCTCCAAACCCCATGACCTCTACACCCTCCCTGAAGGACAAGGGAGGGGGGTGTGGTGGGAGCAGACACATGGAACACACCACCTGAAAGTTCCCCTCCAAGCCTCTCATTATCCTGACTTGGAAATATTTTACTGTTCGTTTTGTGTCACTGGGTCAAAATCCTGGAATTGCCTCCCTGCCGACCATTTGAGAAATTTTGCCACAACTTGCCAAGAGAAAGCTTTTTATTCCACTCAACATGAAGGATGGTTCCAGGCAGGTGAAGGAGAAAGTGAGGACTGCAGATGCTGGAGATCAGAGTTGAGAGTGTGGTGTGGAAAACCACAGCTGGTCAGGCACATCTGAGGAGCAGGAGAATCGAGAGTGTAAACTCTCCATCAGGAAAGTGGGGGTGGCTCAAAGGGGCTGAGAGATAAATGGGAGGGTGTGGGGCTAGGGGAAGGTAGTTGGAAATGTGATGGGTAGATGAAGGTGGGAGTAAATGTGGTAGGTCGGAGAGGAAGGTAGAGCAGATAGGTGGGAAGTAAGATGAACTGGTAGACCCTACGCCATAACACCCCTCACCTCTGTCCAAGACCCCAAAGCATCCTTCCATATATGGCAGAGATTTTCCTGCACTTTCACACATGTCATCTACTGTGTCCATTGCTCTTGATACGGTCTCCTCTACATTGGGGAGACAGGACACCAACTTGCGGAACATTTCAGAGAATATCTCTGGGGCACTAAACAACCCCACCACCCTGTGGTCGAACACTTCAACTCCCCCTACCACTCTGCCAAGGACATGCAAGTCTGAGGCCTCCTCCACCACCAAACCCTAACCACCTGACGCCTGGAGGAAGAATGTCTCATCTTCTACCTTGAGACCCGCCAACCACACGGGATCAATGTGGATTTCACCAGTTTCCCCATTTCTCCTCTCGAAATGTCGACTCGCCTGCTCCTCAGATGCTGCGTGACTGGCTGTGCTTTTCCAGCACCACATTCTTTGACTCCAGGGAAGTGAAGCTAGATGAAAGCAGCTGTTTAATGACTACATTCTGGATGGTGTTTGCCATTGACACTGCTTCTGGAAGAGTATCATTGGGATAGACAGCGACCTTTCTTGGAATAGCTCTAACCCTATCATTAACACAGCCAAACTTGAAGAGAAGATTAGTCTTCCTCATGTTGGAGATGATCATTGTCTGACACATATGTGGTATGAATGTTGCTGGTGTTATAAAATGGAGGTTGATCCCCTCTGAGAACTAAAACTGAAACACCCAAAGAGGAGCGCCTCGTCCTATAATCTGTAAAAGCAGTATGAAGAGTGGTGTAACCTGCTTTTCAACAACTTCTAGTGGTGAAATAAAATAAATCCCCAACATCACTTTAAAATCAACAAGTAACAATTTGTTTGTCTAATTCTAACAGTGAACAACTTAACTAAACTATTAACAAACCAAATACATCCCTTCTAACTACCAACTATTCCTGAATAAAACAAGATTCTAATGGTATGTTGTTCCAATAAATACAAATCCCATTCATATAATAAAATAGAATTTAGTCTCTTGAAATTACAACCAGACTACATGTCTTCCGGAACGTTCAGTCCTTCTTCGTCGATTCTTCTGTCAGGTATGCCTTCTCCGTCATTCGTATTGTTCTTATTTAGATGGTGCTTTCTCTAAGACATAGATGAGGCTGTGAGAGCCAACAATTCTCTCTCGAGAACTGAGAGCCATTAGCTCTGGTGGATGGCAGCTTGCTCTGGGGTCTTCGTCCAACTGCCCCCCCGTCTGTTATACCCATGATGACTTCTCAATATTTCATACAATAGGATTGGTCCCATGTTGTCAAAACCATCAGATTTGAATTTAATAGGTTTTTGGTATCTAAGTATCTGGTTTGAATTGCTTGGCTAAATTCAAAAACCTGTTGTCTTGATTAAAAAGTACTACTTGGCCTGCTAACTGTACAGCCTTTCGATACAAGTTTTCAGTTTGGGTGCTGTAGCGTACTTGCAAACTTACTAGCTGCTGCTCTTAGACATCCATTTTAAATCTCTAATCACAGAAAAAGCACGATCGTACTGTGTAATTCTTCCCCCTCCCCAGCTTTTTACAATTTTACAAATGCCAAATTCTAATATCCTGCCTCCGAAACTACAATTAAAGTGCCAAACTTCACAATACTGGCTATTTGGTGCACTCAGACCTAAATCATGTTAAAGTTATCTTTGAATGTCCAACAACCTTACATTGTAATTACATGAAGGAAATCTGGTTACATTGCCCTCCCCACACTGGATTTATTACAATATCATGAAGTTGTATCAAAATCCTGAATGTCCCCAGGAGAAAATGCACATACCCCTTCTCACGACAATGAAAAAGTGGACAGTCAGTATGGTCTTCCACATCCTGCGAAATAAGATTTTTTTTGGTTTGCAGGAAGAATATTAACTGAGACTGGAGTGGAAGGAAAAAGCTTTAAATTGGTATATTTGCCATGAAAATGAGGCTCAAATCAATATTTGATCAATGGATGAGAGTAGGTTTCACTAATTGAGCTTTTGTACAATCTGATTCAATGTTCCCATGAGTAATGACTGCGAAATAAAAATTACCAGTTTTATGTTTCTGATGTACCACATCAAACATCACCGACTCTAGGTTTACAGGAATTGACAGGACTGTTTGATTGTGGGATTCTGCAACGGCTCTCTTTTGCAAGTATAAGGAATGAATCCTAAGAATCTGCAAAAACAAAGAGATATAAAGTGATTTGTTGCTAAACTGTACAGATACTAACACATATTTTCTCTTGTCAGGCAACACTTATTCTGTTCACTTGGAATTTTCTTTGATTTTTTAAAAAGAAATTTCTTTTAAAATTCATTCTTTTAAAATTCATTTAATTTCTCACTGGTGTAAAAACACTGTATGTTCAGGCACCATGTCCTGTGCCATACATTAGGACAGAAGGGCAGGGCAGCATTCAGTGCAAGAGAATGTTATACCTTCATAAAACTACAGTTCCACTCAGCTAGGAACCTAACTAGTGCCTTGGAAAACTAATTATTCACTCTTTGAATCTGTTTCAGTAAAGTGGCTCAGGAGGGCAGGCTTAATACTCTGAGTCAAAACATACCCAGATACTGAAAATGTGAAAATAGACACTGAGAAGGTTGGAAACAGTCAGCAGAGCAGATAGCTCCTGTGTCAAACAACTATCACCATTAGGCTCAAAACGGTGGAAACTTCTAGATAAACAGTATGGCAAATTGCCCAGTGAAATTAAGAAGAATGAAAACAATGTTGGACAATGATTCATTGTCAATGGGGCAGAACATCTTGTGCAATGTGTCTGATCTCAACATAACCTCAACTGAACATGCACCACCAGGGATTCTAATGTTGTCTGCTTCAAAGTTCCAAAGTTAATCAAATGAAAGTTTGTTTTTAAGCAGGTATTTCAATAGCACAGTATTTACTTCACAGTTGTTGCTAGGTGCAGAGAAAGGTTATTGAGATGTCTAAAGCCTTGGTTCACACCTTACCAATATCACTGTCTTGAGTCTCCATCACCCTTAAGGACACTCCCTAATCCTTCCTACCTTTCCCCCACCTAATTCACCTTCTCATGTCTATTTAATGTAATTTTTGACTTTGTAAACTTTATTTTTCTACTTTTATACCAAGAAGACTGTGGCGCTGAACCTTATAATGGATGTCTTTATTTTTCTACTTGTGTAACTATCATTTTGTAGCCAGGTATTTTGTACCAAGGTCATTGTACACTTTGCACAGTACTCTTGTAGCCTGTACTTGTGATAAATGACAATAATTTTACATCCAATCTAAATCTTTCTACTCCTTACCCACAATGGAGACTTGTCTGATGCCCTCTGCTATTTTAACAGATTTATTTCTCTAACTTCCTCTTTCCTCCTTCAAAACATACTTATGTCTTCAACGGCCGCTACCTGGTTCAACCTCTTTGGTTGATTAATTTATTTATTGTCACATGTACCTGAGTACAGTGAAAAGCTTTGTTTACGGACAGTACAGCAGGTCATATTAAACAAGGATGAACAGATTGAAAAGACTTAGACAGAGGCACACAGGTTACATTGCACGGAACATGCATGAGGGGAGATCAACGTTAGCAGGATAAGCATTATTTGAAGCTAGAGAGTCCATTCATCAATCTAATAACAGCGGGGAAGAAGCTGTTCCTGAACCTACTGGTGTGTGTTCAGTATGTGTCCTGTATATTCTGCCTGACGGAAGAGGTTGTAGGAGAGCATTACCAGGGTGTGATGGGTCTTTTCTGCAGCAACAAGCCATGTACATGGAGTCCATGGATGGAAGGTTGTCTTCCGTGACGGTGTAGGCTCTGTACATCATGTTCTATAGCTTCATTAGGTCCTGGACAGAGCAGTTGTCATGCCAGACCATTATGCACCTGAATAGTATGTTTTCAATGGTGCTTCTGTAGAAGTTGGTGAGGGTCCTTATGGACATGCCAAATTTCCTGACCTGCCTTCTTGACCATCACATCTATATTGGAAGGCATGTTCTGCATGTGAGTTTCTTCAAGTCTACTCAACACCTTGGCCTGTTTCCTTGGAGGATATGTCATTTTTCATTCTGAATCCACTCAGCTCCAAATATTTTATTCTATGTTTATGATTTTTCGGAGTCACTTTTTGCTTTTGCATTGTTCTTGACATTTTAAAACCAATTTTGATTTAATTTCCCACTCCACCCTTAAAAAGGTCTATTCCTCTCTCTTCCATTGCAAACCCACTTGCATCCAATATACCTGCATTAGAATTCCATTCCCTCTCCACTCATTCTGGCCCATAAACGCCATCTACATATCACAAGCATCTGAACTTCTGTGGCATCTGACCCAGCTCCTGGTTGAGTATGAGTCCTGAAGTGACTCTGAGCTTTCAACCTCATTCTCCATTCAAAAATTGTAATCTGTCCTCAGTTTCCACCCACTATTCTCCAAATTTAACAGATTGTTTGATCACAATTATTTCAGCATCAAATCCATTTTTCCAACCCTCTCCATTCCTCCCTCCCTCTCCCTTACCTCCTGAGCACTGGTCAACCTCCTTAGAGACCCTTCAGTCCATCAAGTCTGCACTGACCCATCTACATTAATCCCACTTTCCAGCACTTGGCCCATAGATTAGATTCCCTACAGTGTGGAAACAGGCCATTTGTCCCAACAAGTCCACACTGACCCTCTAAAGTGTAACCCATCCAGACCCATTCCCTCTGACTAATACACCTAATACTATGGGCAATTTAGCATGGCCAATTCACCTGGCCTGCTTGAATATTATGGCATGTCAAGATATCATAGAATCCCTACAGCCATCCACCCCATCAAGTTTGCACTGACTCTCCAATGAGAATCCTATCCAAACCCTTACCCTACCCTCGTAATCCCACTTTCACCATGGCCAATCCACCTCGTCTTCACATCCCTCAACATTACAGGGCTATTTAACATGGCCAACCCACCTAACATGCACATCTTTGGACTGTGGGAAGAAACTGGAGCACCCGGAGGAAACTCACACAGATACAGGAAGGACTTCCAAACTCCACACAGGCAGTTGCCCAAGGCTGGGGTTGAACCCAGGTCCCTGGCACTGTGAGGCAGCAGTGCTGACCTCTGAGCCACTGCCCTCATCCCTATACAATGTGGCACTGTAACCCTTTTGCAGCTTCCTGTTTAAAGGACCATTTATCTGTTGCTCAACTCCAAGGCTGCTATCCCATGACCCACACAATCCCTTTCTGTGACATGATAAGTCAAAACTAGTTCCTCCAGTCAGTACAGGGAGTTCATCATTGCATCAGGATTCAAACACAATGTGTTTGCTGATCACTTCCTTTCTGTTACTAAGCCAACACTTCACCCTCTCTCAGTCCAATGTTCTACTTGGCCTCCTGCACAATTCCAGCATAGTTCAATGTAAAACACAGTGTGTTAATGACTCTTGATATGAGGTGCGTGAGATTAGTACTTGTACTTGGTACTCTTGTTGGAACATTATTAATGGGATAATCTGTGCTGTTGGCATCAACTGTAACTCTGTTGAAATGCTTAACAAATAATAGATGCAGTAGCTATTACTAATTAACTCTTCCAATATAATAACACCCCATAAACACTCCCTTAGCAAAGGTGAAGTCAATAACATAGATTGTCTCACACGTAATTTTAGCAGCCCAGGAGGAAAAGCATTAAGAGAAAACTCAGAGAGTGTGTAGCAGGGAGCGATGTCATTCAGCAACAGACCCAACAACAACTGCTACTGAAAAACTAGGAAACTGAAAACCCTGGTTCATGGGAACTTGACCACACCCATTCAGGCTGCTTCTATTGTTCCAACTTAAAACGAACCCAAGGCCTCAGAAGTTGTTGACGAGTTTTTAACAGACATGTCAGGACTTCTGTCTTAAGACCTTTCATTGAAAAAAAGGTCAAAACAGACCTCTTTAAGCCACATTGTGTAAACATTTTGTAATTATTCTAAACTTTACTTCTTCTTTGGACTTACAGGCTTTCATTGATCAGTATAATTAATACAGCCACTTGCACTGAGATATATTCTTTGAGCACTTTTCCACATAATAGGTGCAGCTTGCAAAGTTTAAAATGCTGGATATCGGGGAAACTCATTGATTGGACTAAGATTGTGTTGATGATGTTGTTAATATCCAGTCAATCATACTGTTAAGTTTGTACTTTTTTTTAAGATGGGGAGAACCAATTGTTGGCCATTTCGTGTGATGGAATACTCCCTACTTGTCTGCACGGGTGAAGCTCCAAAAACCCTCAAGAAGCTTGACACCACAAAGCAACCCACTTGACAGGCTCCTCTTTCAGCATTTTCAACAGTCACTCCCTTCACCATTAATGTTCAATCGCCGCAGTGTGTACCATACAGGAGATACACTGCAGAAATCTACCAAGGCTCTTTAGACAGCAGCTTCCAATTCATAACCTCTACCATCTAGAAGGACAAGGGCAGCAGATACATGGGGTACCATCACCTGCAAGTCCCCCTCCAAACACTCATCATCCTGACTTGGACATATGTCATTGGTCCTTTGCTGTTGTTGGGTCAAAATCCCAGAACTTCCTCCCTGACATCATGCTGGGACAACCTCCAGCACATGGACTGCACTAGTTCAGGAAGGCAGCGCACCCCACTTTCTCAAGGGCAGTTAAGGATGGACAATAAATATTCGCCCACCCAGGTTTGCCCAAATTCCCTGAGCGAATGAAGAAAAAGGTTATCTGTCGGTGTGCCATAGGAGTTATAGCTTGAATTAACATCAATAATTTCAAAGGAAAAGTCTGTTTCCATGACAATAAAATCTGATGACTAGCTTATACAAAGTCCGCAATAAGTTTGGCACAATGATAGTGTCCACATCTCTGAGTTAGGAGACCTGGGTTCAAGTTATACCCGCTCCAGAGATGACCAAAACCTACTCTGAACAGTCAAATTTTAAACAAGAAACATAAGGATTACTTGTGATGATAGGTATGGGATGAGAGGGATAAGATTAAGGAATTCAAAAAACCCTATCCTGATTTCAATCACTTCCCTGTCCTGCTAACCTTTATCCTTTGAGTATAGGAGTTGTGTTGTCATGTTGTGGTTGTACAGAATATTGGTGAGGCCACTTTTGAATTACTATGCACAGTTCTGGAAGAATATTACTAAATTGGAGAGGGTTCAGAAATGACTTATCAGACAGATTCTGGGACTGGACAGTTTGAGTTATAAGGAGAGGCTGCATTGGCCAGGACTCTTTTAACTGGAACCTAGAAGGTTGAGGGGTGACTGTTTTAGACATTTACAGTCATGAGGGCTATAGATAAGGTGAATAGCCAAGGTCTTTTCTCCAGGGTATAGGATATAGGTTTAAAATGAGAGGGGAAAGATTTAAAAAGGGTCTTGAGCAGCAACGTTTGCACACAGTGGGTGAGTTGTATGTTGAATGAACTGTTCAAGGAAATGGCAGATATGGGTAGAGTTACAACATTAAAATACATTTAAATAGGTGCATGAATAGGAAACGTTTACAGGAACATAGGTCAAATACAGGCAAGTGGGATGCGCTTACGTTGGAAAATCTGGTCAGCATGGCCGAGTTGGACCAAAAGGTCTATTTTCATCCTCTACGACTCGACATAGAAAAGCAATAATAGCAGTTTCGAACATATATCCTTACTTACATTGACTCCAGTTTTGCTAGAGCTCTTTGAGATGACCTTTGGTCGAATGTAGTCTTGATGTTAAAGACATTTTCTCTCAACTATGGCATGTCACACAACATCTCAGCTCTGGAAATTTTGTAAAGTCAAATACACTCCTCTGCCCACTATCTGAAGGTCATCTTAGATGATAGCATGATCCACAGAATCTCATTAACTAAAATGTATTTCCCAAGTATCTGGGAATGGGTTCATTTGCGGCATTTTTGGAAGATAATGTGCAGAGGGAGGGAATCACATTGAAGGAAGACTGGTGCAGTCTCTTAATACCACCACTGGTAGAAAAGTTTCTTTGGCACCTGATTGGAATGGGAGATAAAGTACAGTAGGTAGATAGAAAATGTGAATATTAGACCAGTGAATACGAGCTGCAGATTCCCCTCCAAGTCACACATCATCTTGACTTGGAAATATATAGCTCCTTCAAGCATCATGGGGCAAAATCCTGGAAATCCCTTCCTAATAGTATTGTGGGTCTATCTAACAGCACAAAGACTGCAGTGATTCAAGAATGTAGTTCACCACCACCACCTTCTACAGGGCAACTAGGGATGGGCAATAGAGGTTAGCAAAGCTGCATGACCGTGTAGCTGATCTGACTTTCCACACACAGTGAATTGCGTGCTGACATGCTCCATGAATTGACTTCCAAATTGGATGTGCCTGCGATGCACAGAGGTCTGAATCATAGATAAAGACTTAGAGGGAAATAGCTGGCAATGATGCTGGGTATCTTGGTGTGTAAAGGTAGATCCCTATATCTAGGTCATAAGGTTCAACTCACACCCGAGCTGGAGATGTGCCACAACAGGTAATGGGAAATTTTGTTTTAAGTCAGCAATGCATACATTCCCTGAACAAATAAATTATAAAAATTTCATTCCTTCAAATGGTGAATTTTTTGGGGATTTTTTGTCAAAATTTCAATTCCTTTTTTCTTTCATTTCACTTCTGTCTTTTTCATATATGTGAGGAGAAAAACCTTAGTGAATATAAAACTAGGTCCCTCAGAGTCAGAAATGGGACAAGTTATAATGGAGAGCAAATAGATGGCAGACCAATTAAGTACATATTTTCTATCTTCACAAAGGTGGACACAAATAAAGTTGGGGAACACAGAGTCTAGTGAGGGAGAAGAACTGAAGGAAATCAATATTAGTGGGGAATTGTACCAGGGAAATTGGTGGGATTAAAGGCCAATAAATCCCCAGGGTTCAACAATCTACATCCCAGGGTACTTAAAGAGGTGGGCCTAGAAATATTGGACGCAGTAGTGGTCATACTTCAAGATTCCATATACCCTGGAACAGTTCCTATGGATTGGAGGGTAACTAATATCCCACCATTGAAAAAAGGAGGCAGACAGTAAACAATGAATTATAGACTACATTGACATCAGCAGTTGGAAAAATGCCAGAATCCGTTATAAAAGATTTAATAGCAGAACACTTGAAAAACAGTGACATGATTGGACAGAGTCAACATGGATTTATGAAAGGGAAATCATGTTTGACAAATGGGCAGTAACATAGTGGCTCAGTGGTTACCAATGCTGCCTCACAGTACCAGAGACTGGGGTTCAGTTCCCACCTTGGGTGGCTGAATGTGGAGTTTGCACATTCTCCCTGTGTCTGTGTGGGTTTCCTCCGGGAGCTCCGGTTTCCTCCCACAGTCCAAAGATGTGCAGGTTAGGTGAATTGGCCGTGCTTAATTGCCCACAGTGCTAGTAAGGGGCAAATGTAGGGAAATGGATCTGGGTGAGTTTCTCTTTGGAGGGTCAGTGTGGACCCTCCACACTGGAGGGAATCTAATCTACTGGAATTCTTCGAGGATGTAAATAGCAACTGATAGATAAGGAGGAGCCAGTGGATGTGATTCAGAGGACTTTCAATAACATCCCATGTTAAAATTAAAGTGCAGAGAACTGGATATAGTATATGACATAGATAGAGAACCAGTTAGCAGGATGGAAAAGTAGGGTACGAATAACCAGGTCTTTTTCTGAGTGGCAGGCAGTGACTATTAGGGTATCGCATGGATCAGTGATTAGAGCCGATGGAAGTTATTCTGACAGTCATGTGGTTAACGTGGTGTTGCAATGCATGTTTGGGATCATGTTACAGGGCTCCAGTAACAGATAATAATAGTGCACTGTGATGGGTTAGTTACATCACTGGGAGATGAGCCGATGCTGAAGATTATGGTGTTGGAATGTGATGGAGGGAACTAGTGGCAGATGATGATTAGTTTAGAAAGACAAAGCAAGGCAGCATGACTGGGTATGCTAAGGCCATCAGATAAGTGTGGGAAAAATAACTGTATAAATTGCAGGAGAACAAAGAGATTGGGGACAGTCAGGAAGACATTTTGCTGGCTCCCACAGCTTTGAATTTGCAAGATTAAAGTTTAATTTCGTGAAGGATTTTCTGTGTCTTGTGATAATTTTTTTTAATAGAACATTGAGTGATTCTTCCACAACAAGCCCCAGCTATTCACATTAATGATTTAGATGAGGAAACAAGACATAACGTCTCTAAGTTTGCATACAATGCAAAGTTGGGTGGGAGGATGCAGAGATGCTTCAGTGTGATTTGGACAAGTCGAGTGGGCAAATACAGAGGAACGTCTATTATCTGGAATTCAATGAGCTAAGTTTCAGAAGACTCGAACAAGATCGCCGGGTCCCGATGCGTGGCTAACTATGTTATCCGGCATTGATTATCCAGCATTCGATTAACCAATTGAAATACTCCCTTTGGATAATTGAGGTTCGTCTGTACATGGCAGACAATGTATATTCTGGCTAAATGTGAGGTTATCTGCTGTGATAGACAAATCAGGAAGGCAGATTATTATCAGAATGGCGATAGATTGGAAGAGGAGAGATGTAACAAGACCTAGGTATCGTTGGACAACAGTCGTTGGAAGTAAGCATGCAGATTCAGCAGGCAGTGAAGAAGACAAATGGTATGATGACCTTCATAACGAGAGGATTTGAGTACAAGAGCAGGCACATCTTGCTGCAATTGTACACAACCATACCTAGGATATTATGTGCAGTTTTGATCTCCTTATCTGGGGAAGGATGTTTTGTCTATGAAGGGAGTGCAGCAAAGGTTTACCAGTCAGATTTCTAGACTGGTGTATGAAGAGTTTGAACTTTATTCACTTGAGTTTAGAAGAACGAGTGGAGGTTTTATAGCAACCTACAAAATTCAAACAGGACTAGACAGGGCAAACATGGAAGGATGTTCCCAATTACAGGGCTATCCAGAACAAGGGGTCATAGACGATGGTTGTGGGGGAAACCATTTAGGACTGAGATGAAGAGAAATTTCTGAACCCAGAGAGTGGTGAATCTGTGGAACATTCTGCCACATTAAAGCGTCTGAGGCAAAACATTGAATCTTTTGAAGGAGTTAGACACAGTTCTTTCTGCTAAATAGATCAAAGGGCATGGGGAGAAAATGAAAGAACAGGGGACTGAGTTGGTTGATCAGCTAAGATTATATTTAATGGCACAACAAGCTCAAAGGGCTGAATGGCCTAAACTGCTTCTACTTTCCAAATTTCTATTTTCTCTCTCAATCCAATTTCATTCCTTCTTTTTGTTCAGACTCCACCCGATTCTCCACTCTCCATCTTTACGTCAAATTCTGTGAATCTCCCTAGTTCAGGCAGTTTGTCCTATTGACCCCACCTATGATGTTCTCAACTCCCGGCCCTAGCAACTTTGGGAACAAGTCATTGTGCTGAATAAACAGCCAAACCCGAACAACAATTTCAGATCATAACCTTTGCCAACATTTCCCTCTGTACTCCTCTCTCTCTCTCTCTCTCATTTTCTTGTTTTCAGATGGCAGCTGTTTAGGATCCTGCCATTTACACCTTTTCTAGATACGACTGTTGTCTTTTTAACCATTCCCAAACCCTTTGCCTTTTGCACCAAGAAATTTTACATCATTTATTCTCTTCTGCCCCTACTCAGGCATGGCCCTTCGCTTTCATTCTTCCCATCGCCTCCATTTCATTTTCTCAAAACTAAAACATAACTTTTTGAAGTTCTGATCACTGATCCGAAACCTTCTCTGCCCACACAGGCTGCCTCACCTGCTAATTCTTTGTAACATTTTCTGGTTTTATCTAAAGCCTTCATGACTAAATGGACAAGTAGGGACCTCATCCCCACCTTGATCGCTCCTGCACTTGCCCTGTCTAGTCCTATTGGAATTTTATACGTTTCAATACAACCACCACTTTTAAACTCAAGTGAATATTGTTCCAAACAGTTCAATTTATCTTCATCCATCAGTTCCCTCACCCCAGGAATAAATTTGATAAACATTTGCTGCACTCCCTCCATAGAGTAACCATCCTTACTCGGATAAGGAGATCAAAACAGCACACAGTACTCCAGGTGTGGCCCTGCACCTTTGCAGCAAGTCATGTTTGGGGATAGGTACTAAGTGCTGGGCCAACCAGAGGCGACCATATCCTGTGAAGAAAACATCCAGAACTCCCTCAATGAGGGCAAACAATGCCTTTTGTACCAAATTAAACTCCAGGCTGTATTGAAGAGACACCAAATCATTGTCTTGTAGGAAGTCTATTAGTTTAATGATTAACGTTCGGGAAAAAAAAATGTCTTGAATTCCTATCCAGGAAGAATCTTGTACATATTCTTATATAAAGTTTGACAACTTCCTCCCCGGGAAAAATACACTTCCTAGTAAGGAATTCGCCAGATAATGTGATAACATTGCCTGATCGAGCTGCAGTTTCACACTCTCCCACCGAGGAATTACTCACTGTCTCGGCGCTGAGTGTCTCCAACTCTCGACCACCCAGGAAGCCCTCGGTGACTTTCACAATTTTCGGTAAGGACGAGCAGAATTCTGTCAGAAATTCCTTTAGACTGTACTCTCTAGGAGCCCACTGGATCGGGTCCGACTGCATCTCGACAGCAACTTTAACCCGGTGCCATCATTCAACAACATTGAACATTGACCAGGTAACACAGGAAACTCCCAAACAGGCGTCACACAAATGGGGACAGTGCCAACTTCTGTCTGTACACACCCCTGGGCCCTGCAAAAGCAATGGGACTAAATACACTGCTCTCCAAAGACAGCCAAAGTGAAAATTGCTTGCTGCTGCCCGTGGGCTTTTGGCTAAATGCGAATTGGCTGCCAGCAGAGAACACTTTTAAAACTGCAATTGGATGGAAAATGCTCTGGGGTTTCCTTCTTATTGCCAAATGCCTTTATTTTCCATTTCATAGAATCCCTACGGGCAATTTAGCATGGCCAATCCACCCTAAACTGCATAGCTTTGTACTGTGGGAGGAAACCCATGTAAACTCCACACAGTCACCCACGGCTGAGAATTGAACCCAGCTCCCTGGTGCTGTGCGTCAGCAGTGTTAACCAATGGACCACTGGGCCACTGTGCCACCCCTTTTTAAGGTTTATTTGGTTGTCATTTCCATGCAGTTCTTTCTTGTTCGCGCATGGGATGTGGGTATCGCTGGCTGGAGTAGCATTTATAGTCCAGAGCGCAGTTAAGGTTCAACTCATTGCTGTGGATTTGGGGTCACTCGCAAGCCAAACCAGGTAGGGATTGCGAATTTTCCTCCCTCAAGGACATTAGTGAACCAGTTATTTTTTGATGACAACCAACTATGGGGTGGCACAGTGCTCAGTGGTTAGCACTGCTACCTCACAGCACTAGGGACCCAGGTTCGATTCTAGCCTTGGGTGACTGTGGAGTTTGCACATTCTCCCTGTGTCTGCGTGGGTTTCCTGCAGGTACTCTGGTTTCCTCCCACAGTCCCAAGATGTGCAGGTTAGGTGAATTGGCCACGCTAAATTGCCCGTAGTGTTAGGTGCATTAGTCAGAGGGAAATGGGTTTGGTTGGGTTACTCTTTGGAGGGTTGGTGGGCCAAAGGGCCTGTTTCCACACTGTAGGGAATCTAACCTAATCTATAGTTACATGGTCACCCTTTGGCTAACTTTTCCTTCCAGCTGTCACTCGAACATTGGTCTCTGGGATGCACAGACAATGAGATTATTGTCACTGCCTGCCTTGCGATGAGTTTTGTTTCGCTTATTCATACACTCTTTTGATTTTAATTGAATTGAATTTACTGTCCCGTGTACCGAGGCACAGTGAAAAGCTTTGTCTTGTGAGCAATACAGGCAGATCACAGAGTTAAATAGCATAGATAAGTAAATAATAGGTAAACAGTGGCAAAAACAGAAACACAGGTACAGGCCATTCAGTATTCTAACAACAGTAGGGTAGAAACTGTTTCAAAACCGGCTGGTGTTCAGGCTTCTGTACCTTCTCCCCGATGGTAGAGGTTGTAGAAAAACATTGCCAGGATGGGATGGATCTTTGAGAATGCTAGCGGCCTTTCCTTGACAGCGGGCCTGGTAGATGGATTCTATAGATGGGAGGTTGGCCTTTGTGATTGTCCAGGCCGAGTTCACCACTCTCTGTAACCATCTCCAATCTTGAATGGTACAGTTGCCATACCAGGTAGTGCTACATCCAGACAGAATGCTCTCGATGGCACACCTATAAAAGTTGACAAGGGGATTCACCGCCATGTCAAATTTCCTCAGCTGCCTGAGGAAGAAGAGACATTGTTGGGCCTTTGTAACCAGTGCGTCCACATGAAGAGTCCAAAAAAGCTTATTGTGGATGACCACTCCCAGGAGCTTGACACTTTCCACTCATTCTACCTCTGTCCTATTAATGTGTAGGGGGGCATGAGTAACATCCCGCCGAAAGTCAATAATGAGTTCCTTGGTTTTGCTGGCATTGAGAGATAGGTTGTTCTCAGTGCACCATTTTTCCAGGTCTTCCACCTCCCGTCTGTAGTCTGTTTCGTCACCATCTGAGATTCGGCTGACTATGGTGGTGTCATCAGCGAACTTGTAAATGGCATTAGTCTAGTATTTGTCAACGTAGTCATGGGTATACAGTGAGTACAGTAGGGTGCTGTTCACACCCCTGGGGGGCTCCAGTGTTGAGGGTTAGTGAGGATGAAATATTGTCCCCAATCTTCACTGATTGTGGCCTGGGGGTCAGGAAACTGAGGATCCAGTTGCAGAATTGGGGCTTAGTCCGAGATCACTAAGTTTAGTAATCAGTCTCGAGGGGATAATAGTGTTGAAGGCTGAACTGTAGTCAATGAGTTGGATTCTTACATAGCTGTTCTTGGTGTCAAGACATTCTAGGGAGGAGAGAACAGAAGTGATACGGCAATTCACGTGGCAAATAATGAAATGATAGAAGGCTTCATTTCCGCAACACTTTTACAGCCCAATGATACACTTCAGAAATGCAGTAAATGCTGTAAGAAATGCAGCAGCCAATTTGGAAATGTTAGGTATCACAAACACCACTCTGATATAGTGTGTCTTTGTGGTGTTTATAAGGGATAAATAGTGTGCAGGACACTATATCAAAATCAAAATGTGTGTTATTTTTAATGTGTTCACAGGAAGTTATTATCGCTGGCTGGGCCAACATTTAAGACCCATCCCTTACCACCCTGGAGAAGGTGGTGGTGAGCTGCCTTCTTGTCCATTTAGTCATGGAGACTTGAAATAAAAGTAGCAAGTGCTACAAAGATTCAGAGGGGAGGCAGCCACTGTGGGGAGAGAAACAGAGGTAATGTTTCAGGTCTGTGATCTTTTATCAGAACTTAGTTATGTTTTGATTTTGAGAAAGTGAAATGGAGGTGGCAGGAAGAACAAAAGCAAAGGGTAGGGGTTGGAAGAGAATCAATGATGTAAGACTTTTAGTCCAAAAGGCAAAGGAAGAGAGAATGGGTAAACAGACAATAGAGGGGGTGTAAGTGGCAGGATCCTAAACCGTGGCCATCTGAAAGCAAAAGCACAGAAATGACAGAGAAAAATAATAGTACAGAAGAAAACAGAATGTTGGAAGATGGTATGATTTAAAATTGTTGAATGTAAATCTTCACCCAGAAGATTGGATAAAGTGCTGAGTCAAAGGTCAGGTGCAGTACCTCAAACAATGTAGTAGGCTAAGCATAGAAAGGCCAGAGACAGGCACGGCAGAGAATTGAAATGACAGGTGATGGGATTTCAGGGTCACACATCCTTATTGCATGGTAACGTTCTGCAAAGCCGACATGTAGCAAGAACAACTTGTATTTGCACAGCACACAATGAAAAGCAAGTCACAGGAGCAAAACAGAGTTTGAGCCAGGTATCTTTGGCCAAGATTTTGGTTATCTGATCTACTTAAGAGGTTTTAAGGAATATTAAAGAAAAAAAAAACAAGATGTAGACAGGTGGAGAGAGAGATTCCAGAGTTTGAATCTAGGCAACTGTAAGCATGGCTACCAATGGTCGAATGATTATAATTGGGAATAGATGTGAAGCCAGAGCTAAAGGAGTGCAGCCGTCATACACCACTGTGAGGTTGGAAGAGAAAGAGAGAGATAGGGAGCGGTGAGGCCATGAGAGGATTTGAAAACAAGGAGCAACAGATTAGTGAACATAAATTTGATTCATTTATTTAATACATTTGTTTTGTTCTCTTTTAACTCTAAATGTTCTTTGGTAGCCTTCGATCTAACCTGACAATGATTTACCCCATGATGTTCAACTCTGTACTGAACTTCACCTGGTTTGATTCAGGAGCCTTACTTTAACATCATAGTCCCTGCCACGTCTGCAGCACAGAAAGACGGTGGATGAGAAGGCGGGTGACTCCTGGCTTCTGTTACCTCTTCTTGGCAGCTGAGCTTTTCCTTTCTGTTCGCCTCTTCAAATGCCCTTCTAAACAGTCAGCCCCCAGAGGTCATCACTGGTGGAGTATGTGGGTGTCACTCGCATCATTAAATCTAGCTTGTGGACATTGTTAGTGGAGTCATAGACATCCAGCCACCAGTAGTCAGTTTACTGTGCAGAAAGTCTTTAGGAATATGGCTGTCATCTGCCTGATGACAAAAACTGGACCCGAAATATTCTGCTTTCTCTCCACAGATACTGCCAGACCTGCTGAGCACTTTGAAGCAATTTCTGTTTCTTATTTTTGATTTCCAGTATCCACAGTTCTTTGGTTTCTTGTTTTTTTTTAATCTGTCTGATGAGTATGGCCAAGCCAGCACAGACATCATTGGCTTAGCAATTCTTGCTGATGGAAATAACACGTGACAGTTCCTTGGAGTTGGTCATCTTCTCCAGTCAAGAGATGCCAAGGCATGTCTGAGGCAGAAAAGGTGGGAAATGTTCACCATTTTCACCTACCTATTGTCACAGAACCATGATATTGGAGATATGCACTGAAAAGCTTGTCCCTCCAGAACCACGGGTCACAGTCTAATGATATCTAATGATATCTATTAGGATTGGGATGAGAAATTTCTTCACCCAGAGAATGGTGAGCTTGTGGAATTCTCTGCCACAAAAAAATCGTTGAGCCAAAACACTTAATCTTTTTCAAGAAAGAGTTAGATATATATTACTTAGGGCTAAAGGGATCAAAGGGTATGGGGGATTGTGGTAAGTAGGAATCAGGTAATGAATTGGATGACTCAGCTATGATTATATTGTAAGGTGGAACAGGCTTGAAGAGCCAAATGGCCGACTCCTGCTGCCATTATCTATGTGCCCATTCAAGTTGCTGTTCCACACTTTTGTACTCAGTTCAGATAGAACCACTGCAGGTTTTACTCTGTATGTGTTGACTTCAGATTCATGAGACAGCTTGCTGGTAAATGTTGAGCTTAGATAGGTGAACATGTTAATAATCTTCAGCTTAACATTATTGACAATGTGGACTGTGTCATTTGTCTTCCTGATGTTAATGGTTAAACCAGGTCTGGAATGAGTTACATCACTGTTGAGCAACTCTCTGATGGAGACTTGGCCTGCTTTTGGCTTCAGGCTGGCAAATAGCATTCAGTCAATGCTAGTGTGTAAATAGACACCGTTTTTGGATGAATTAAAGTAAATAACAATTGAGAAGAATAAAACAATATAAAGACTGTGCACTGAAATTGGGAATCAATACTGCTTTAAATCAAAGAAGTGGTGGAAAGGTTTGGCTGTGTTAAAAGCAATTTACTGGAAGACACTGAGAGTTGTACGTACAATATTACCGTACTTGAGCAGCGAGGGAAAATCCCAGATAAACTAGTGTTGAGAGAGTTCAGGGCAGTTCTGCCCAGAGACATCATTAAATTGGTGTCAGTTGTTATGTGATGAGGAGAGCTCAACATGGTTAGTTCTGGAGAAAGAGGCTACAGCCTTGTATGGGAAAAGAGTAGAAGGGCTCCAGTCATAGGGGATTCTATTGTAAGGGGGGTAGACAGGCAGTTCTGTGATTGAAAACAAGACTCCCAAATGGTATGTGGCCTCCCAGGTGCACGGCTCAGGGATGTCTCAGATCAGCAGCAGAACATTCTGAAGGGGGAGGGTGAACAGCCAGCTGTCGTGGTGCATGTAAGCACCAACGATATACGTAAAACAACAGGATGAGGCCCTACAAGCAGAATTTAGGGAGGTAGAAGCCAAGTTAAAAAGTGGGACCTCAGAGATAGTAATTTCAGGATTGCTACCAGTGCCACGTACTAGTCAGGATAGAAATGAAAGAATAATCAGGATGAATGTGTGGTTTGAGAGATGGTTCAGGAGGGAGGGGTTCAGATTTTTGGAACATTGGGACCGGTTTTGGGGGAGGTGGGAGTATTACAAATTAGATAGTCTATACCTGGGCCAGACTGGAACCAATGTCCTTAGGGATGTTTTGGCTAATGCTGTTGTGATGGGTTTAAACTAATGTGGCAGGGGGATGGGAACCAAATGAGAAGGTTAGTGGACAGTAAGGAAGTAGTAATTAAAGGCTTTGGGGAACAAGGTAATGAAGTCAGCGTGACTAAGAGGAAGAGTTGTTGTAGTCTTACTAGACCATAGGGGCTGCTCTCTTCATTAGAGAGAAGTGGCTGGTGGTGATTTAACCTGAGGGCCATCAGACCTCAGGTGAGGGAAGAGGTTGAGAAGGAGAGCCAGTGATGGGAATTGAACCCATACTGTTAGCATCACAGTATTGTGTAAAGCAACAATCCAGCCAACTGAACTAAACCAATTCCCAAGGGGAAGAGTAGGCAGGGAGCAGGTGATAAATGTGAACGGTCAGGTAAGGTGCATTTGTTTTAATGTGAGAAGTGTAGTAGGTAAGGCCGATGAGCTAGTACCTGGGAATATGACATTATTGCTATTACTGAGACTTAGTTGAGGGAAGGGCATGATTGGCAACTAAATATCCTTTAGTTGCTTCAAGTGGGATAGAGAGGGAGGTAAAAGGGGTGGAGGCATTGCATTACTGGTCAGAGAGGATATCACAGCTGTGCTGAAGGAGGGCACTATGGAGGAGGCAATGTGGGCAGAGCTTGGAAATAGAAAGGATGCGGTAACAATGTTGGGGCTCTCTACTATAGGCCTCCCAACAGTGAGCATGAGATAGAGGTACAAATATGTATACAGATTATGGAGACATGTAGGAGCAACAGGATGGTGGTGAAAGGAGATTTTAATTTTCCCAACATTGACTGGAATTCACTTAGTGTTAGAGGTCTAGATGGAACATCCAGGGGGTTTATAGAGCAGTATGTAAGGAGCATCCAGGAGGGTTTTATAGAGCATTATGTAAATAGTCCAACTCGGGAAGGGGCCAAACTGGACCTGATGTTGAGGAATGAGCCTGGCCAGGTGGTTGAAGTTTCAGGAGGGGATTATTTTGGGGATAGTGATCACAATTCCGTAAATTTTAGAATAGTCATGGACAAAGGCAAGAGTGGTCCTAAAGGAAGAGTGCTAAACTGTGGGAATGCCAACTATAGCAAAATTTGGGAGGAGCTGGGGAATGTGGTTTGGAAGCATCTGTTTGAAGGTAAATCCACTTTTGACAAGCAAAGAGAGGTGGATTAGTGTGCATGAACGGCATGTCCCTGTGAAAATGAGGGATACAAATGGCAAGATTAGGGAACCATGGATGACAGGTGAAATTGAGAGACTAGCTAAGAGGAAAAAGGAAGCACTTAGAAAAAGGTCTAAGTGACTGAAAACAGACGAAGCTTTGGAAGAATATTGGGAAATGAGGAATTAAGAGGGCTAAAAGAGGTCATGAAATATCTTTAGCAAAGAGAGTTAAGGAAAATCCCAAAGCCTTTTATTCATATGTGAGGTGCAAGAGGGTAACTAGGGAAACGGTTGGTCCACTCAAGGACAAAGGAGGAAAGTTATGCGTGGAGACAGAGAAAATGGGTGAGATTCATAATGAGTACTTTCCATCAGTATTCACCAAGGAGAGGGACATGACGGATGTTGAGGTTAAGGACGGACGTTTGATTACACTAGGTCAAGTCGGCATCTGGCTTTAAACAGGCTACACCTTTTTTGAGGTATTTTAGGTGTTAGAGGTGATTTCCTCAAACTCCAGGAGCAGCAATCACTGTTTTATATGTTGTTGCATTGGTTTGGAACTTTGGAGGAAAAAAAATGTCAAAACAACAGCACTTGTAAAAGGGAGAGGAACAGACAAAGACAGCACATGGTGAGGTCAGTGCAGGAGAGAGAGAGAGAGAGAAAAAAAACCCACACTGCTAACGGATACAGCAGTGAACCTGCACAGTTACTGCCATTGCTGTTTAAATTCATGTATCGGTGGACATCGGAGTGCTTCTGGGAAAATGGACAAACAGTGAAATTCACAACTAATCTTGGAGGAACCTGTTTAGGAGAGGTCACAGCACAGAAACAGAAGGGAATATTTAAACATGGCCTTACAGTAAGTCTGTAGTAACGAATAGAGTGAGTTCTTTCTTGATTATATGTTTTATTGAGGTATGTCTCTTGATTAAACTTAAAAATGTAAGCCATAAGTATTATGTTAGACTGGAGCAGTGTTTTGTAGAGGAATAAGACAGAGCTATTTTCTGGGTCTGTAGATTGAAAGAAGCAAAAATGGTCTTTAGTAGAGTGATATACTCTTCTTGTCAGATGTGGGATTTAGAGAGAGTTTATGTGTTACTGAGGATTATATCTGCAATAAATGCCATTGGTTGCAAATCCTATCAGATTGAATAGATTGGGTAGAGAGACCATTTGAGGCAATAAGGAATTTACAAGAGCAAGGGGATATGATGGATGGGAGTTTTCGGAGTGGGGGAAAGTATCATGTACAGTCACATAGATGGGTTAACTCCAGGAAAGGTAAGAGAGTTAGGCAGTTAGTGCAGGAGTCTTCTGTGGCTATCCCTATTTCAAACAAGCATGCTATTTTCGAAAATGTAGAGGGTTATGGATTCTCAGGGGAATGTAGCACAAACAGCCAAGTTTCTGGCTCTAATGTAATGAGGGAAACGTTGGGTTCCAAGAGATCAATTGTGTTCGGGGACTCTCTAGTCCGAGGCACAGATAAATGTTTCTGTGGCCAGCAGCGAAAAATCAGAATGGTGTATTGCCTCCCTGGTGCCAGGATGAAGGATGTCTCAGAGAGGGTGCAGAATGTTCTCAAGGGGGACAGGGGGTCATTGTTCACATAGGAACCAACAACATAGGAAGTGAAAAGGTTGATATTCTGAAGGGAGAATATACAGAGTTGGGCAGGAATTTAAAAAGGAGATCTTTGAGAGTAGTAATATCTGGATTACTCACGGTGCTGCAAGCTAATGAAGTCAGGAATGGGAGGATAGAGCAGGTGAATTCATGGCTGAGGAGCTGGTGTATGAGAGAAGGATTCATATTTTTGGATCATTGGAATCTCTTCTGGGGTAGAAGTGACCTATACAAGAAGGACGGATTGCACCTGAATTGGAAGGGGACTAATATACTGGCAGGGAGATTTGCTGGAGCTGCTCAGGAGGATTTAAACGATTAAGATCGGGGAGGTGTGGGACCCAGGGAGCTAGTGAAGAAAGAGATCAATCTGAGACTGGTACAGTTGAGAATAGAAGCGAGTGAAACAGTCAGGACAGGCAGGGACAAAGCATAGACCAAGATGGGATTGATAAATTAAACTGCATTTATTTCAATGCAAAGGGCCTAACAGGGAAGGCAGATGAACTCAGGGCATGGTTAGGAACATGGGACTGGGCTATCATAGCAATTACAGAAACGTGGCTCAGGCATAGACAGGATTGGCAACTTAATGTTTCAGGATACAAATGTACAGGAAGGACAGAAAGGGAGGCAAGAGAGGAGGTGGTTTGGCGTTTTTGATAAAGGATAACATTACAGCTCTACTGAGGGAAGATATTCCCAGAAATACATCCAGGAAAGTTATTTGGGCTGAACTGAGAAATACGAAAGGGATGATCACCTTATTGGGATTGTATTATAGACCACTTAATAGTCAGAGGAAATTGAGAAACAAACTGATAAGGAGATCTCAGCTATCTGTAAGAATAATAGGGTAGTTATGGTAGGGGATTTTAACTTTCCAAATATTGACTGAGACTGCCATAATATTAAGAGTTTAGATGGAGAGGAATTTGTTAAGTGTGTACAAAAAAGTTTTCTGATTCAATATGTAGATGTACCTACGAGAGAAGGAGCAAAACTTGACCTACTCTTGGGAAATAAGGTGGAACAGGTGACTGAGGTGTCATTGGGGGAGCACTTTGGGGCCAGCGACCATAATTCTATTAGTTTTAAAATAGTGATGGAAAAGGATAGACCAGATCTAAAAGTTGAAGTTCTAAATTGGAGGAAGGCTGATTTTGACGGTATTAGGCAAGAACTTTCAAAAGCTGATTGGGGCATATGTACTCAGGTAAAGGGACAGCTGAAAAATGGGAATCCTTCAGAAATGAGATAACAAGAGTCCAGAGACAATATATTCCTGTCAGGGTGAAAGGGAAGGCTGGTAGGTACAGGGAATGCTGGATGACTAAAGAAATTGAGCGTTTGATTAAGAAAAAGAAGGAAGCATATATCAGATATAGACAAGATAGATCAAATGAATCCTTAGAAAAGTTTAAAGGCAGTGGAGTGTACTTTAAGAGGGCAATCAGGAGGGCAAAAAGGAACATGCGATAGCTTTGGCAAACAGAGTTAAGCAGAATCCAAAGGGTTTTTACAAATACATTAAGGACAAAAGGGTAACTAGGGAGAGAATAGGGCCCCTCAAAGATCAACAAGACGGCCTTCGTGTGGAGCCACAGAAAATGGGGGAGATTCTAACTGAGTATTTTGCATCAGATGGGAAATAGATGGTGACATCTTGAAAAGTGTCCATATTACAGAGGAGAATGTGCTGGACATCTTGAGACACATAAAATTGGATAAATCCCCAGGACCTGATCAGGTGTACCCTAGAACTCTGTGGGAAGCTAGAGAAGTGATTGCTGGGCCTCTTACTGAGATATTGGGATCATCGATAGTCACAGGTGAAGTGCCAGAAGACTGGAGGTTGGCTAATGTGATGCCACTGTTTAAGAAGGGTGGTAAGGACAAGCCAGGGAACTATAGAGCAGTGAGCCTGACCTCGGTGGTGGGCAAGTTGATGAAGGGAATCCTGAGGGACAGGATGTACATTTGGAAAGACAAGGACTGATTAGGGATAGTCAACATGTGTGGGAAATCATGTCTCACAAACTTGACTAAGTTTTTTGAAGAAGTAATAAAGAGGATTGATGAGGGCAAAGTGGTGGATATGATCTATATGGACTTCAGTAAGGCGTGCAACAGTCTCCCCATGGGAGACTGGTTAGCAAGGTTGGATCTCATGGAATACAGGGAGAACTAGTCATTTGGATACAGAACTGGCTCGAAGTAGAAGGCAGAAAGTGGTAGTGCAGAGTTATTTTTCAGACTGGAGACCTGTGACCAGTGGAGTGCCACCAGGATTGGTGCTAGGTCCTCTACTTTTCATCATTTATGTAAATGAATAGGAGGTATAGTTAGTAAGTTTGCAGAGGACACCAAAATTGGAGGTGAAGTGGACAGCGAAGAAGGTTACCTCAGATTACATCTGGATCTTGATCAGATGGGACAATGGGCTGAGGAGTGACAGATGGAGTTTAATTCAGATAAATGTGAGGTGCTGCATTTTGGGAAAGCAAATCTTAGCAGGACTTATACACTTAATGGTAAGGTCCTAGGGAGTGTTGCTGAACAAAGAGAACTTGGAGTGCAGGTTCATGGCTCCTTGAAAGTGGAGTCGCAAGTAGATAGGATAGTGAAGAAGGCGTTTAGTATGCTTTCCTTTATTGGTCAGATTATTGAGTACAGGAGTTGGAACATCATGTTGCGGCTGTACAGGACATTGGTTAGGCCACTTTTGGAATATTGCGGGCAATTCTGGTCCCCATCCTATCAGAAAGATGTTGTGAAACTTGAAAGGGTTCAGAAAAGATTAGGATGTTGCCAGGGTTGGAGGATTTGAGCTACAGGGAGAGGTTAAATAGGCTAGGGCTGTTTTCCCTGGAGTGTCAGAGGCTGAGGGGTGACCTTATAGATGTTTATAAAATTAAGAGGGGCATGGATAGGGTAAATAGACAAAGTCTCTTCCGTGGGGTGGGGGGTTCAGAACTAGAGGGCATAGGTTTAGGGTGAGAGGGGAAAGATATGCAAAAGACCTAAGGGACAACCTTTTCACTCAGAGAGTGGTACGTGTACGGAATTAGCTGCCAGAGGAAGTGGTGGAGGCTGGTACAATTGCAACATTTAAGAGGCATCTGGATGGGTATATGAATAGGAAGGGTTTGGAGGGATATGGGCCGGGTGCTGGCAGGTGGGACTAGATTGGGTTGGGAAATCTGGTTGGCATGGACGAGTTGGACCGAAGGATCTGTTTCCATGCTGTACATCTCTATGACTCTATATGGAGGGAAGAAGTATAGGGTATTCTAAAAGGCATTAAGGTGAAGAAGTCCCCAGGTCTGGCAACATTCTTAAACACGGGTTAGGTCCCAGAGGACTGGAGAATTGCTAATGTTGTCCCCCTGTTTAAGAATGGTCGCAGAGATCATCCAGGTAATTATAGACTGGTGAGCCTGATGTCACTGGTAGGGAAGCTGCTGGAGAAGATACTGAGGGATAGAATCTATTCCCATTTGGAAGAAAATAGGATTATCAGTCATAGGCAACATGGTTTTGTGTCGGGAAGGTCATGTCTTACCAACTTAATCAAATTCTTTGCAGAAGTGACAAAGTTGATTGTTGAGGGAAGGGGTGTAAGCTATCATATACAGGTGTATATGGATTTCAGTAAGGCGTTTGATAAGGTTCCCATGGTAGGCTGACAGAGGAAGTGAAGTCGCATGGGGTCCATGTGTGTACTAGCTAGATGGATAGAGAACTGGCTGGGCAGCAGGACACAGAGAGTAGTAGTGGAAGGGAGTTTCTCAAAATGGAGAATTGTGACTAGTGGTGTTCCACAGGGATTCATCGTGGGACCACTGTTTGTCATATATATATATAAGTGATCTAGAGGAAAGTATAGGTGGTCTGATTAGCAAGTTTACAGATGACACTAAGATTGGTGGAGTAACAGATAGTGAAGGGGACTATCAGAGAATGCAGCAGAACATAGATAGATTGGAGAGTTGGGCAGAGAAATGGCAGATGGAGTTCAATCCGGGCACATGCAAGGTGATACATTTTGGAAGATCTAATTCAAGAGCAAACTATACAGCAAATGGAAAGGTCCTGGGGAAAAGTCCTAGGAAGAAGGTGTAAAGGAGATATCAGAGGTAGGTAGGTTCTTTATGCAGAGAGTTGTGAATGCATGGATGCGTTGCCAGCTGAGGTGGTGGAAACAGTCATTGGGGACATTTAAGCGACTGCTGGACATGCACATGGATAGCAGTGAGTGAGGGGTGCGTAGGTTAAGTTACTATATTGTACATTAGGATTAAGTCTCGGCACAACATCGTGGGCTTAAGGGTCTGTTCTTTGCTGTACTTTTCTATAACATCTATATCTATCTATAACAAAATTGATATACAAAGAGATCTGGGTGTTCAGGTCCATTGTACCCTGAAGGAGGCAATGCAGGTCGATAATGTGGTCAAGAAGGCATTCGGCATACTTTCCTTCATCGAAGAGGGAATTGAATACAAGAGTTGGCAGGTCATGTTACAGCTGTATAGATTTTGATTCAGTCAGATTTGTAATAATGCATACAGTTCTGGTTGCCACATTACTAAAAGGATGTGGATACTTTGGAGAAGGTGCAGAGGAGGTTCACCAGGATGTTGCCTGGTATATTCGGGGTCATGAGTTCAAGATGAGAGGGGAAACGTTTAAGGGAGATACACACTGAAAGTTGTTTACACAGAGGGTGATGGGTGCCTGGAATGCATTGCCAGCAGAGGTGGTAGAGATGGACACAATAGCATCATTTAAGATGTATCTAGACAGATACATGAATGGGTAGGGAGCTGAGGGATACAGATCCTTAGAAAATAGATGACAGGTTTAGATAGAGGATCTGGATCAGCGCAGGCTTGGAGGGCCGAAGGGCCTGTTCCTCTGCTGTAATTTTCTTTGTACCTTATTTGTTACTTGGCCCTTTGTGTGCTTATTTGTGTGGGTTTGGGAACATTTTTTTAAAAAAGGGATAGAGTTTAAGTTATAAAGTTAATAGTTAACAATTGTGATGTTGCTGTCACATTAACAAGGTTATTTTGTCCTTGGGGTTTTTTTTTGAGAAGTCGTAAAGGCAGAGATGCCGAGGGGTCTCGGAAGAGCCTAGTTTAACAATGGAGGAGAGTGGCCACTTCTCCCACAACAGTTTTTTTTCTAGTTTGGTTTAGCTATGGCAGTCACAAAATGCTGGAGTCCAGGAAAGGTTGCAAACTTCAGCAGATGATTCCTGACTGACTTTCTCTCTGAAATCTCTTTGGATGTTGTTCCCTCTTGCCCGTAAGAATGTGTGTTTCAATTTATCTTTTTGCCAAGGGATGTGTTCATGGGATGTTACTGGATTGGAACAGTTTCTTAGTTAAGTTGCTGTATCAGCTTGGTTAAATTTTCCAATAGTTAAGTTCTTCTAAATTCAGTTTTTTTTTGTTCGTGTTTCAAGTCTCGTGTGTAAATAAATTGTTTGCTTAAAGCTGAGTGGTTTAACCAGCTGCATCACATCCAGAATATCCACTTCACATCTGCCTTTAAAATAAGAAAACGTTAGGGTCGAGGCTACATTCTGGGAATATTTTGTAGGAGTCTGGCCTGGCCATAACACAATTCGTATTTCTGTCGCGTTATTTGCAATAAATTACTTTACTTTTAAAACGGAAAAAGTGGCGCACGTTTTTTTAATCTGAATGAGACTGGCACTCTGGTAGTTTCATCAAGTTTTCACATTTGTGATGTTGCAGGAAATAGTGAGGCTAGATTTACAGTATACTATCCCCACTAAGAGTGACAGCACCATAAAGCAACTGTTTTACCCCACAGTGGATCTCAAAGGTTCTAATGCTTCCCTGTCATAAACCGATCATGTTGTTATCAGACAGATCACAATCAGCAGCTTCAGCATGTAGTCACTTTTTCCAGCATCTTCGATTGGCTGCATCTGCTCACATGATCAAATGTGTTGGCAAGATTTATCAACATTTTTCTTGCAGTAACTGGGCTGAGAGGTTCATGTCCATTGTGGATCTTCTGATCCTGAAGGTCAGGAAAGATGTGCTAAGCCAGATCTGCTGTCTGACGAGGGTAAATAATTTCAAACAGCAAATACTTTTCCCATTGCACTTAACAAAGCAATCCCTCAATCGCTTCTGGTGGTTGTGCTTACCCTTGTATTTGGTTACAACTGTTGCATCACCTTTATCCTTATTCTGGTCACTCTCCAGAAGAGATGAAGAAGCTCATTCAGCTGCCTAAGTGATACCTTTCAGTTCTTGAGGTCAGGGGGTATATCATCAGTAACTGGAGCAACCTGATCAATAGCTTTTCTAAGCTCCTCCAACTGTGACGTTATAGCTCCCACAGGGACACTGTTGGCCCTAGAGTACAATTCATTAGTGTTAAACCATCTTAGCACATGTTAATCAGTCAGCTATAATCTCCTGTGCTTTTGTTTCAATGAAGCTATCTCCTTTGTTGATGCACCTGGTGTACTTTTGATCCAATCAGATACATCGCATGTTTCCTAGTATTTGAATATTCCCGCAGTTTTAACCAGTCACAGCGTTGAGCAATCTGTGAGCAGCTGTGCATGCATTGTCTTCCCATTTGAATCACTCCCAGGATTATTTAGAATGAATCATGTGTCATCAATAGCATGACAGTGATGTTAGCCTCAAAGCAGTTGTATTTTTCAATACTTGCATTCCATATGTTGAGTGCACAGTATTGCAAACTATGTCTCAAAGTATGATCCATGTCACATCTGCACTGTGTGGAGTTGCCAGAAAGTGTCCATTCAATTTGGTTGGTAAAGCTTAGTTCTCATCTGGGCAGACATCATGGCTGACAATGGTGCCAAGATAGTCTTTCTACTGGAATGAAAAAAACGAGTTGGAACCTCATGCTGGATTGATCACAGTCTGCATTGTGGGAGCAGAAAATATTGAGAATATTGAGAGATGGTTCAGCTGGTGTCAACATCCTGATCTTGAATGTCACCTGCACACATTGTGGCCCGGCCCATTCTGAAAGTGTTATAGCTGCACAAAAGTTGAGGTAATAGTAAAGCTCAAGTCGTCACTCTCTGTTCTCAATTACCATTTACATCTCATAATGTCTGAGGCAGGACAGCCTTATAGCCTACACTCATTAGAGATCAGCAGACAATGCTCCCTTTGCAGCATAGAAATAACTAGACTAGATAAGACATTACTGGCCATCCTAACTGCCCTTCAGATGCAATGGCTCGGTTAGTGAGGTAAGGGGCGCCTGAGTGTTGGAAAACAATCTTGGTTCCCAGGAAATACCATTGGACCAAATAATTGTCAAATAAAGTAGTATTGTGTATTGATTGGTAATTGTTTGAATGTACTATGCAATCATGGCCTGTACCTTCTTTTATAAAAATGTCTGTTTTAAGCCAGGTGTGCAGCTCCTCCAAGGAGTACGGAAGTATACAACATCTGTGTTTCTGGACGCTCTTCACCCGTCCGTATGAAGAAATAAAGAATGAAGTCTTAAAGAACCAGACTGATTGTGAGTGCTTATTGACCAATCATGGAACCGAGAGACCATCCCCCCCCCCCGCCCCCCGCCATGGTCCAGATCTTCACTCATAACACTGGTCTGCGTAATGGAGCAGTATCTGGATCATTGATATTTATTTTCCAGCTTTAAGACATTCTTTAGAACAACTTATTTGACATAGCTTTTCATTATTTGGCTTGGTGTCTTATTTTACTTTAGAATATTGTGGAAAGAAGGTGGCTAAAAGGGGATTTGATAGAGACATACAAGATGATCAGAGGATTAGATCGGGTAGACAGTGAAAGTCTTTTTCCTAGGATGATGAAATTAGCTTGTATGATGGGGCATAACTACAAATTGAGAGGTGATAGATTTAAGACAGAGGCAGGTTCTTTACTCAATGGTAAGGGCATGGAATGCCCTACCTGCCAATGTAGTTAACTCAGCCACATTAGAGAGATGTAAACAATCCTTGCATAAGCACATGGATGACAATGGAATAGTGTAGGGGGACAAGCTGAGAATATTTCACAGGCCGGCACAACATCGAGGGCCGAAGGGCCTGTTCTGCACTGTATTGTTCTATGTTCCTGTTTAGGCACTTAGGATGTTTCATTACAATGGAAGTTACAATGTATTAGTTGTTGTTAATTCACATGGAGTTGGAAAGCAGTTAGAAAGAGTTAGCTGACTGTATGGAGGTGGTTTTCTACCACACAGTAGCAACTTCTTAAAAACAAAGGCTACACCATTAATGTTGCTCCTCAGAATTGTTCCCTTCGCAGATTAATGTTTCTCTTTCAGTGATGCATTTTAAACAAACTTGATCCTTGTACAGAATGTCCATGGCCAGCCTTTCAATGTTATCCCCAAACAATCCAATTGCTGTCACAGCCTTCCTTTTACAAAAAAAAAATCAATGTCTACAAAACATTTTGGTGTTTGATGTTGCTTGATAATTTGATGCTAATGAGCAGCTATGAAGCGAAGTCTTCTAATCTCTGCATAACCTCTCTCATCATCTGAATGGAAACAGCACAACTGCCAAAATGGAACCAAGCCCTTCCAGACAGCAGGTCGGGAGGAAGCAGAGGACGTATCAATGGGGGTTGATGAATCTCACAACCCACTTCCTCAGTGCTGCTTTATTTATCTCAACTCAGTTATTATTCAAGTTCCTAACTTCTTGTTTAGGGTTGAAACCATTTCAAACTAGTCATCAATACGACTGCTCATCGGATTTGAAGCTTAATTACGAGGATCAAGCAGTTACTGCTTTGAACTTTGGGTTTTGACAAGTCAATTATTTTGCTTGAGTTTCTGCTGAACTTCATTATCACAAAATGTAAACTCTATAACAAACTTGTGCAAGTGGGCAGTAATCCGAAAGGCAATTTATATTGAAAAGATTCCTGGATATATTTTAGTAATAACTTGGTGCATGCAGCTTTATTAATACAGCTGATTATGGGTTTATCACAAAAATAAGCATTTCGAATCAATAATCAGTCCACCATACTTGAATAACAGCATTAAATAACCAAAAATGACTTTTAAAAGCTGTATAGAACACTTTATATCCATTTCATTGGTGTAGTCAATATTATTGAATTTTAAAAATATTTAAAAGCTTTTAAAAATGCACCCTTATGTCTGAAAAAGGGCATAACTTAAGGTCAGCAAATGTGTGCAATTAGATAAAGATTTGAAATGGTGATGTGATGAATTTTATGGTTGGAGCCAGTTTGCAGCAAAATGTTTTCTTAAACAAGTACAAAAGCAGCTCAATTTGTGATTGCTTCTGTTCCACTGTTGAAGATGGGAATGTCCGGTCTTTAAAGCAACAACATTTAAAAACAGCCTTTCAAGGAGTGGCAAAATGGGAGAAGAAATGTTGTAACACGTTTTAATTAAAGGGAATGGCAGTGAACAATGAAATCTCATGACCAATCTCATTAGCAGCTTTCAAATAATAAAAAAAGACAACACAGTCAGTCAATCTGAACAAAAAATACTCTAAATAGAAAACAAACTGGAATGCCACTAATGAAAGCAAATCAGAGCTTTCAACCAAAAGTCACGATAAATGTTGCAGGACATTTGACAATTTACAGCAGTTGTTTGCACAGCAGTAATAGAGAATCCATCTATGTTGGAGCTGGTATTGCAAGAAAATGAACGGTGACTCAATCATGATCTCGCACTCTTCGGCAGATTTCACTGGTGAACTCTGAACATTTAGAATTGCCTCCAAGATCTTTGGTCAGCACCTAGAAAAAGATCAGCCTGGTTTAGCATGGGCAAGACACATGGAAAGGACTGATGGAATCTAGAGTTGTCAGACATGCACAATATCCATTGTCTCACAATGGAAGGTAGCCATGAAATCTGTATAATAACAGGTGTGATTCCTATTGTGACCTAAGCTGATGGAAATACTGGCCAAGTCAAAACTGTGATAACTTTGTTTAGCTAACTTGGTTAGTTACCATAATAGAGGTTGCAGATGTTCTTGAACAAAAACATAACATTCTATTACAAAAGAAAATAGTTAGATAGATTTCAACAAACATTAAACATTCCAACTCCCCCCCCCCCCCCCCCCCCACCCCATTCTATCCATTAGAGACTCAAGTCCAGAAAAATATTCTCCTATCTCATTTAAATGAGACCTTCCAGTTTCTCTCCCTCAAACTGTACAGACAACTTTATGGCCTAAACTTCTCAATTCTAGCAACCTGAAGATTTCTATCCCAAATCCTCCTGGTTTGAAAGTTTCACAATTTAGGGAAAACACTGCTACTACAGTAAAATAAAACAAAGAAATCTGAAAGAGAAATTGCTGGAGAAACTCAGCAGGCCTGGCAATACCTGTGGAGAGAAAGCAGAGTTAAGCAGAACTGAAAGAGGGTCACTGGACTAAAAACTCTGCTTTTTCTCACAGGTGCTGCCAGACTTGAGCTTCTCCCTCAAATCTATCCCAACATTATGCTCAAGACTAACTGCTGGACAGCATCCTGGGATTTTCTCACACCAGCTATCCTTTACAGATTAAGCAGAACCCATTGAAAAGAACGGTCAGAACTTTCTCTTGAAAAGTGAATGTTAAGAATGAGGGAAGATAATGGAAAGCTCTGGTAAGCTGAATAAACTTTGAGAAGTCTTTCCATCAGACATAAAAAGGACATGGCCTCAATATGAGGCAAAATAACCATTGACAGGATAAATATTTTGAGAGCAATGGTAGCAATGCTGCTGCAGTGGAAGCAGAATAGCAAACCAAAGCTTTCACAGAAATCTGAAGTTTCTGAATGGCATGTTGCACATGAACAACAGCATTTATCTTGAATAAGTGTAACTCTTCCAGTTGTTACTTCTCAGAAGCAGAAACAAATTCCATGACAAATACGGATTTTGAACACAATGTTTTGCTTCTATGTATCAGCAATGTCTAATTGCAACAAAACCCATACAAAATGCTTGGAAGATTTCTACAATCATCTCACTTACATAAAATTCAACTCTTATAAGCATGCCAAACAGATCCCATTGCCCAGATGAGAAAAGGGGTTATTGTAATTTATAAATATTGCCTGCAGGGGCTGCTGCAGCACAATGTGTCTCCATGCCTTCTCTGTCCTTCAGAGAAACATCTCCATTCAAACTGCCTGTATTTTAGGGCAGCACAGTGGTTAGCATTGCTGCCTCACAGCATCAGGGCCCTGGATCGGATTCCAGCCTCAGCCGACTGTCTTTGTGGAGTTTGCATATTTGGCTTATGTCTGCGTGGGTTTCCTGCAGGTGAACTGGTTTTCTCCTAGTCCAAAAATGTGCAGGTTAGATGAATTGGTCATGCTCAATTGCCCATTGTGTTCAGGGATGTGTAGGTTAGGTACATTAGTCAGGGGTAAAATATAGGGTAGGGGGAATAAGTCTGGGTGGGTTACTCTTTGGAAGGTCAGAGTGGACTTGTTGGGCTGAAGGGCCTGTTTCCAAACTGTAGAGATTCTCTGGATCTCTCTGTATTCACCAACATCTATAAACTCCCCTCAGTTTCTCTAACTACTTACACTTTACTAAACTGCCTTATATTTTACTATTTCACTGTACTGCCTGGTTTAGAACAGAATGTGCATGTTCTAAGTGCAACCAGACATCTGAGTGTTATTGCTCCTCAGGTCCTTTTTACATCTTTCCCCTCTCACTTTAAAATTTATGCCCTCTAGTTTGGACTCCCTACCCTGAGAAAAAGACCTGACTATTCATTCCATGTCCCTCATGAATTTGTGAACTTCAAAAAGATCACTCCTCAGCCTCCAAAAGCTCCAGGGAGAAAAGCCCCAGCTTATACAGCCTTTACCTATAGATCATACCCTACCAGAATGTAACACATCACATTTATCTAAATTCAATTCCATCTGCCACCCCTCGGCCCATCTGATCAACATCCTTTTATACTCTGAAGTAATCTTCTTTGCTGTCCACTACACCAATTTTGGTGTCATCTGCAAACTTACTAACTATACCCCCTATATTCACACCCAAATCATCAGTGGCCTAAGGTCAATGGTGATATTATTGCTAAACTGTTGATCCAGGTAATGTTCTCAGGACCTCGGCTCAAATCCCACCATGGCAGATTGTGGAATTTGAATTCAGTAAATATCTGGAATTAAAAGTGTAACGACAACTTTGAATCCATTGTCGATTGGTTGGAAAAACTCATCTGGGTCACTCATGTCCTTTAAGGAAGGAAACTGCCATCCTTCACATGGTCTGGCCAACAATGTGACTCCAGCAACATGGTCAACTCTCAACCCCACTCTGGGCAATAAACGCTGGCACTCACCAGTGATACCTACATCCCATGAGTGAATAAAACATAAGTAACTTAAAAGCAGTGGATTCAGCACATCGCTGGTCACAGGCCTTCAGTCCGAAAAACAAACTTCTACCACCATCACCACCCTATCTCCTACCTTCAAATCAATTTTGTATCAAACTGGATAGTTCGCCCTGGGTTCCATGTGATCTAACCTTGCTAACCAGTCTACCATGCAGAATCTTGTCAAGTACCTTGAAGTCCAAATAGACAAGGTCTAAGGGTCGAACTTCAATTTACTTTGTCACTTCTTCAAAAAATTCAATCAAGTTAGTAATTATTTCCCATGCACAGAGCCATGTTGACTATCAAGTCCTTGCCTTTTCAAATGAATGTAAATCTTGTTGCTCAGAATGCCCTCCATCAGCATATGCACCACTGACCTAGCCACAGTAGCCTGGCTTTCCCTTGCCACCTTTCCTAAATAATAGCATCACATTATCTACCCTTCAGTCTTCCGGCACATCACTTGTGCTGTCGATGGCACAAATATCTCAGCAAGGAGCCCATGATCTCTTCCCTATCTGACCACCAAGTTCTGGGATACACCTGATCAAATCCTAGGAATTTATCTACCTTTGTGTTTAAGATGCCCAGCACCACCTCTTCTGTAATATGGACTCTTGAAGACATCACTCCCCAAGTTCCCTAGCTTCCATGCCCTTCTCCACAACAGATATTGATGCAGAATATTCATTCACTTAATATCTCACCCATTTTCTGTGGTCCCACAAAAAGATGGCCATGTTGATCTTTAGGAGGCCCTATTCTCTCCCTAATTACTTTTTTGCCCTTAATGCAATTGTAGAATTTCTTTGGACTCTCCTTAGCCCTATGTGCCAAAGCTATCCCATGTCCCCTTCTTGCCCTCCTGATGTCCCCCTTAAAAGTATACTCCTACTGCCCTTTTCCTGCTCCAGGTATTCATTCAATCCCACTTGTCTAAACCTGACATATGTCTCCCTGTATTTCCTGACTGAAGCCTCAATTTGTCTAGTCATCTAGCATTCCCTGTACCCACCAGCCATGCCCTTTGCACTAATAGGAACATTTTTGAAAGGTTTGTAGCTCAGGTTGAAGTTTAGGGTGTAGGTTTGTTCGCTGAGCTGTGGATTTGATATCCAGATGTTTCATTACCTGGCTAGGTAACATCATCAGTGGCGACCTCCAAGTGAAGCAAAGCTGATGTCTCCTGCTTTCTATTTTATCTTTCTCCTGGATGGGGTTCCTGGGGTTTGTAGTGATGTCATTTCCTGTTCGTTTTCTGAGGGGTTGACAGATGGTATCTAGATCTGTGTGTTTGTTTATGGAGTTGTGGTTGGAGTGCCAGGCCTCTAGGAATTCTCTGGCATGTCTTTGCTTAGCCTGTCCCAGGATAGATGTGTTGTCCCAGTCGAATTGGTGTTTTTTCCCCCTCTGTGTGTAGGGCTACGAGGGAGAGAGGGTCGTGTCCTTTTGTGGCTAGCTGGTGTTTGTGTATCCTGGTAGCTAACTTTCTTCCTGTTTGTCCTACATAGTGTTTGTGGCAGTCCTTGCATGGAATTTTGTAGATGACGTTGGTTTTGTCCATGGGTTGTACTGGGTCTTTTAAAGTTTGTTAGTTTTTGTTTGAGAGCGTTGGTGGGTTTGTGTGCTACTAGGATTGAGGGGTCTTAGTAGTCTGGCTGTCATTTCTGAAACTTCTTTGACGTTTCGACACATCATACATATGATGTATGTATGGGACAGGCTAAGCAAAGACATGCCAGAGAATTCCTAGAGGCCTGACACTCCAACCACAACACCATAAACAAACAGACCTAGATACCATCTATCAACCCCTCAGAAAATGAACAGGAAATGACATCACTACAAACCCCAGGAACCCCATCCAGGACAAACATAAATAGAAAGCAGGAGACAACAGCTTCGCTTCACTTGGAGGTCACCACTGATGATGTTACCTAGCCAGGTAATGAAACGTCTGGATATCAAACCTACAGCTCAGCAAGCAAACCTACAACCTAAACTAACAGGAACATACTGTCTCTAAAGCTAGTTCTCATTTTTAAAGGTCTCCTGTTTTCCAACCGTCACTTTATCTATGAACTGCCTCCCCCAGTCAACTTTTGGAAGTTCCTGCCTAATACCAAAATTGGCCTTATTCCAATTTAGAACTTGAACCTTTGGAGCAGGTCTATCCTTTTTCATAACTATTTTAAAAAACAATTATGATCACTTGCCCTAAAATGCTCCCCCACTCATCTCAGTCACTTTTCCTTCACAAGTAGGTACATCTACATATTGTACAAGAAAATGTTCTTATTCATACTTAAAGTCCTCTACATCCAAGCCTTAAACACTATGGCAGTCCCAGTCCATGTTTGGAAAGTTAAAATCCCCTACTATTACAATCCTATTATCTTTACAGATAACAGATTTGTAATGCACTTTCACAAACAGAGCATATGGCTGTCAGGTTTGGGGAAGGCACTGACTGTTAGAGTTAAACCAAGTTTATACGTGCTCAGTTGTTGAAAGAGGATCAAGTAGTCCTGAAATGCTGATGTATTTCTAGAATTTATTTGTAGCATACCTACCTTTCCATCCTTAATTGTTTCAAAGCAGGCAGCTTCTATCTTTTTAGCATGACCATAGAGTTCGATGTGTCGCAACATCATTACAGCACTTAACAGGAGCGCTGTGGGATTTGCCAAATCCAACCCAGCAATGTCTGGCGCAGTTCCATGAACCTGGAGAACACAACAGAAGGCAATCAGCAAAGGACACTTAATCCTACTGCAAGCACTTACACAAATGCCTCCAATGTTTCACAAAATACAGGAAAATTATTAGTTGCACTGAACAAGTCCACAATTTTACAGTGATGCTAAGAGGAGAGGGTGGTGCAGTGGTAATGGCGTAATCAGGAGGTGAAGGCCAAGGTGGAACTTCAATCCAAAAGCCAGACAGTAGTAGTGATCATGACATTATAAAAGGGTTCCTGATTCCAAAGGTTGGCCAGGGAACTTGAGAACAGGAGCCATCAGCAGTTCAAGCCTGGTCTACCATTCTATTAGACGATGGCTGAATGAGGACCTTCAGTAAGCCAGGAGTATTTGCCCCGTATTGTCTTGAACAAATATCTGTGAACACACCTTGCTTTGAACCCTTACTCTTCTTGCATCTCCATAAGATATAGGAGCATAAGTAGGCCTTTCAGCCCGTCAGATCTTCTCTGCCCTTTAATGAAATGACTGATCTGATAATCAACTCCACTTTTACCTTTTTCCTCATACTGATTAAATATCTGTCTCAGCCTGGAATCCCGCTTCAAAAGCCCTGTGGTAAAGAATCCAACAGATTCACTATTATCCAAAAGAAGAATTTTCTCACGTCTTAAACAGATGACCTCTTATTCTGATCCATTTGTTCATGGCTTGCCCACAAGGGAAAAGTAATCTCTCTACATCTACCTTGGCAAGTCCTTCAAGAATCTATTTATATTTCAATAAGATTACCTCTCATTCTTCTGAACTCCAATGAGTACATGTCCAAACTACTCAATCTCAAGAAAATCCTTACATATGCAGAATCAACCAAATGAACCTTCTCTGGACTATTTCTAATGTCAGTACATCTTCCCTTGGATAAGGTGCCCAAAACTGTTCACAGTATTCCAACTGTAAGTCTAACTAATGTCTTATATAGTTTGAGAAAGACTTCACTATTTTTACACACTATTCCCTTTGAAATATTGGGCAACAGTCCATTTGTGTTCCCTAATTCCTGATGAATTTGGATGCTAACTTTGGGATTCATCAATGAGGATACCCAATTCCCTGTTCTACAGCTTTAATATTCAGCTCCTCTATTATTCCTGCCAAAGTGCATAACCTCACATATTCCCATATTCCATCCCATCTGCCAAGGTTTTAGCCATTCACTTAACTGTCTATATCACACTGTCGAAGCTGTCACCCTCGCTACCAGTCTTTATTTATTTTTGTGTCATACGCAAACTTGAGTATAGTACAAGTTCTCTCATTCACATTAATTTAAATAATCATAAATAATTGTGGCCTATGCACTGACCCTTGGCACACCACTAGTTACTGCTTGCTGTCCTGAAAATGTTCCCTTCATCCCTATTAGTTAACTAATCCTCGACTCTCGCTAATGTACTATTGGCTCTTAGCTTATTCAGCAGCCTTGATAGCAATACCTCAAACACCTTTTAGAAAATCCAAACATATTACATCTACTAGTTCTCCTTTATCTGTCTCCTTCGATCAGCTAGCCTCTCACCTCATTTAAAATCCTCATTTCCTATTGTTCCATACCAGTTTAAAAAACCTGAGCTAGCATCACTGCTTTCTTCCCACAGCTTCTGCAAGAGTGACTTTCCCAGCCTGTGACTTCACCCTCTTGTTCCTGTGCTCACTGCCCAATTTTCCTTCCCTGTTTCTATGTTAAACCCCATTGTATGCATTTATGACAGTTGCAGGTGTGGGTGTGGCCTGAACAAGGCCTGCCAACATTGCTAAATAAGCATAATGTTCCATATCAGAATTGCCATATCACAAGTGAATTTCATTCATTTAAAATATACATTTGTACACGTAGAATGTTTGAAGATCATTTCAATCTTTGAGATACACGACTCATCTTACAGACTCAAATATTGCAACTCCATTTTCTCCAATGTTTCCACTTGGTGTAACTCCTAGGCCTCCAATTAGTCCAGCACATAGATCACTGAAAGACAGAAAATATCCATGAGGAATATTTAGTAGTGGAGTCAACACCAACTAGCCACTACATGCAGAGCCCATCAACCTCCCGGTGACAACGGGTAGAGCCCAATGCTGTCACCAAGAGTGCTAAACGGGACAGATGTTGAACAGATCCAGCAACTCAAGATTGGGTATCCATGAGGTATTATGAGCCATCAGCAGTAGTATTACTGTACGCAATACAATTTGTAATCTTAAGCTTCAACATACCCCTCACTCTATTACCAACAACCCTAATGCTTTGAAGAGGGCATGCCAGTAGTAGCAGCAGCTGGAATACCTAAAAATGAGGGGTCAACCTGGTAAAGCTACAAACAGAACTGCCTGTATGCCAGTAAGCAGCAAAGAGTTACGAGCGATTCCACAGTCTACGCTCCGCAGCCCTGCCATATCCAATCGAATGTGATTGTGGGCAACTAAACAATTCATCGGAGGATATTCCATAAACATGCTCATCTTCAATGATGGGGAGCTCAGCACATCAATACAAAATATAAGACCAAAGCTTTCCCAACCACCTTCAGTCAGAAGTGTCCAGCAGATAACCTATTTTGGTCTCTTCTGGTCGTCCCCAACATTAAATGGTTAGTTTCAGCCAATTCAATTCGATTTCAAGAAACTACTCAAGACAGTGGATACAGCAAAGTTACAAGTTCTGACAACATTCTCAAGGAATATACTGCAGAACTTGCTGCATCTTAAGCTAATCTGATCCAGTACTGTTACAACACTGGCATCTACCCAAATATCCTGTAATTTAGCAGAGATGGTGACATAGGCGACATAGGCTTACAAAGCAAGAGGATCTGACAGTATTAAAGAGCACCCATTTGGATTACAATATCCAGCGTGGGACAGGAAGGGGAGAGAAAAATAGTAAAACATCAGTAATGTTAAAAGGAGAAATGGTAAGTAGGCAAAATTAATGATTCTTTACATGAATGTGCAATATTTATATTAAAAATGAATTAACTGCACAAATACAGGTTAATGCGTATGGTATGATCTTATAACCACATGATACAGTTACAAGGAGATCAAAGCTGGGAACTAAACATTCAAGGATATTCAACTTTTGAAAAGGATAGGCAGGAGCAAAGGGTGGAGTAGCATCACTAGTATGGCATGGGGTGAGTACGAGCCATCAGCAGTACCATAACAAGAAACGATCCTGGATTGGAAGATGTAGAAACTAATCAGGCATGAGTTCATTTTGGATCTCAATGTACAATGATGCAGATTTAATAAATGACATCAGAGTAAAAGGCCCCCTCGGAAATAGCGACCATAACATTTTAGCATTCTGTTTGAGGGGGAAAAACTAGAATCAGGAACAGCTGTACTAAACTTCAATAAATGCAATCAAAGAATGAGAGTCAAGCTAGCTGGAGTGAACAGGGGAAGTAATAACAATGGTTGTGGGACAATGGCTGATATTTAGGAAACTAGCTCATGGCTCACAACTAAGATATACCCCAGTGAGAAAGAGGGATTTTATGAAGGGAATGAGCAAATCATGATTAAGCAGGGAAGTTAAGGATAGCATTAAATTAAAAGAAAAAAACAAGGTGGCGAAGATGTGGGAAAAACAAAAGTAAGCCAAAAGATTGGGACAGTTTCAAAACAAAACACAAAAATGACCAAAGAAAAGAGGAAGAGTTAAACTTTGAGGGTAAACTTACAAGTAATATCAAGATGAACAGCAAGAGCCCCTGTAATTATATATTAAAAAGGCCAAAGTTATCATAGACCTTTTTGAGAAAAAGGCTGGGGAAATAATACTGCAAAAACAGGCAGAGGAATTGAATACATGCTTTGCACCAGTCTTACAGTAGAATACATTAACAGTATTCCAAATATTCTCAATCAGGGGCAAGGGAGGTGAGGAAATAGACAATATCTATTACTGGAGATAAAGCACCAGAGAAACTAATAGGCTAATAAGTTAAAGCCCTGGATTTGATAGGATGATTCCCAGGATATTAAAAGTAGCAAAGTACAGGGTGAATTCCAAGAATTATTAGCTTATGGAAAAAACCCAAAGGAACACAGCCAATGTAATAACATTTAAAATTTAAAATGAGAAGGAGTCAAAAATACAGGTAACTACAGGTCAATTAGCTTAGCATCTGTTCTTTGGAAAAGGTCAAAGTCTATTAGCAGTAATAGTAATGGCAGAGCATTTAGAAATACAGTATACAATCAAGCAGAATCAGCATGGCTTTATGGAAGGGAAATCATAAAGAACAAACATATTAGAATTTTGAAATAGCAACAAGCAAAATAGATACAAATTTAGTGTAATATCTTTGGAATTATAAAGGGAATTTGATAAGGTATCACATGTCAGAATACTTAAGACAAAAGCCGTGTTATAAAGATGGTATATTAGCAAGATGATATTATTGGCTAACTAATAAAAGAGAGAGAGTTGGGAGATGGGTGGGGGAACAAGCAGGAAGTTTCAGGATGACAAGCTGTAACGAGTAGAGTATCATATCATCAGTGCTGAGGCCAGTTATTTACAATATAGATGAATGTATTGAATGAGGGAAGTAAATGTACTATCACCAAGTTTACAGATAACCAATGAATAGATGGGAAGGCAAGCGCTGAGGATGACAAAGCTTGCAGGCTGAGCAAGCGGGCAAACATGTGGCAGACAGAATATAAACTGGGTAAATATGCATTTTGGCACGAAGTTAAATATTACATAAATAGATGAAGACTGCAGAAAACTGAAGCACACAGGGATTTGGTAATGCTTATTCACAAATCACAAATGGATCCTATAAGTTCATCAGGTATAAGGCAAATGGATTGATGCCCTACGTTTCAAAGGGATGGGGTATAAAAATAGTGAGATCTTGCTCAAACCACAGAAAACACTAGTTAGACCACGGTTGGAATACTGTGAACAGTTCTGGGCACCTTATTGAAGGGAAAATGCACTGGCATTGGAGATAGTCCAGAGAAGAGTAATTGAGTTGATTCTGGGTACATAGGGATTTTCTTATGAGGAGAGATCAAGTTAGTTAAGACCTGTAGTCATTGGAGTTTAGGAAAATGAGAAGTGACCTTATTGAAATACAAGATTCTTAAGGGACTTGGTAGAGAATGTGCTGTAGATAACAAGGATTATTTCCCCTAATATCTGAGACTAGAGGGCGTAATCTCACTATAGGGAATCCCTGTTAAGACATGGATGAGGTGGAATTTTCTTAGACAATGGCGAATCTGTGGCATGTTTTAACACAGACAGCTATCAAAGGTGACTTGTTAAACATATTCAAGGCTGAGATAGACTTTTAAATCACTAGGGGCATTGAGAGGTAAGTTAAATAGGCTGGAAAATGGAAGATGATTATCAGATCAGCCACAATCTCAGTGAATGGAGAATGACAGGCTGAATGGCCTCCTTCTGCTTCAGAGGCAAAAAGTAAGCCAACTATCCCACATCAGATTACAGTCCATCACCAAAGTGAAAGGTGTCATTAAGTGCTATCAAGCAACACCTGCTTACTGATGTTCAGTTTGGGTTCTATTAATACTACTCATCTTATTACAGCCTTGGTTCATGCAAGGACATAACAGCTGAACCCCAGAATGATGGAAGAGTGGCTGCCCTTTGACCAAGTGTGTCCTCAATGAGCTCCAGCTATAAGAATTGGGGTAAGTCTGTGTTGGTTGCAGTTATACCTGGCACATAAGATGATAATTGTGTTTTTTGGAGGTCAGTTATCTCAGCTCCAGGAATCGCTGCAGGAGTTCCTCAGTAGTATCCTACGCCCAATCATCTTCAGCTGCGTCACTCAACGACAGGTCAGAAATTGAGATGTTCATTGGTGAGTGCACAATATTCAGCACTATTTATGACTTCTCAATCTGAAGCAGCCCATGTCCAAATGCAGCAAGACCTGGACAACATATAGGCTTGGGCTGACAAGTGGCAACTAACATTCTCTCTTGTCAGAGATGGCCAGATAATGTCATGTCTAACTAGAGTCAGAGTGAGAAACAACAGCAACCTGACTGAAGACAGGCTACAAGTCAACCAAGCTTGCATCCACACTGTACTCCTCTATAATAACACAAAGTGGGTAAAATGCAAGGCAGGAGAAAAAGGTGAACAATTTCCACCTTCACTGACTCAGATGTGACGTTGGCATCCTTTGCAGGAAGGAGATATTACTGCACAGGATGACGTCAGGTACCTTCAGACTAGTACAGGCATTGGCAAAGTCTCCATAGTCCTACCAGACTATCGGGCTGCTTTCTCATCGGAAATAAATGACTGGTGGTGGTTTTAACCTGATAGAATAAAATTCCGACAGTGCGCAAACAGGCCACTTGGCCCAACAAGTCCACACCAACCTTCCGAAGAGTAATCCAGCCAGAGCTATTCCCTTACCAGATTGCTCTGCATTTACCCCTGACTAATGCACCTAACCCACACATCCCAAAATACTATGGGCAATTTAGCATGGCCAATCCACCTAACCTGCATATCTTTGGACTGTGGGAAGAAACTGGAGCATCCAGAGGAAACCCACGCAGACACGGAGAATGTGCAAACTCCATACAGACAATCAGTGGCTGAAATTGAACCAAGATCCCTGGCTATGAGGCAGCAGTGCTAACCACTGAGCCACTGTGCACCCTGTCTCAGGAAGGGAAAGCTTGTGAAGGAGAGTCCTTCAAAAGCAACCTCAGCCGGTGAGGATTGATCAAAATCACCCCCCCAAACCTTCTAAATTCTAGAGAAAGCAGACTTAATTTATATCTCCTCTCCTCAACCACTGACATTAACCCTTGAAGTTGAAGGATCATTCTTGGAAAGCTATGTTGTATGTTCTCCAAAGCCAATACAGAGGAATCTCAATTATCCAAATATTGGATTATCCGAAGATGTCGTCGAGGTCCCACTATAAACATTACGTCAAAGGCGTGTGTCCAAGACTGACCACGTCTTTTGTTTATAGTGATTAAAAGTGCTGCAGAGAACAGTCCTGGACCAATGGGAGCGCAGGCACTGTCTCTAAATGACTGACTTCCCACACCCCCCTTTAATCCCACACTTTCCCTGGAGTTCTACACAGGCGTGTACTGTACAGGGGCGGAGCGAACATGGGCAGGGGCCGGTGTTAGGGGCAGGTGGGGTATGCAGTGTCAGGGCAGGCAGGGTCAGTGTCAAGGGCAAGTGGGGGGTGCTGTGTCGGGGGCAGGGGCAACGGGCAGGGGCTGGTGTCAGGGTGGGGGTGGGGCAGTGTTGGACATAGCTTGCAGAGGGTCAGTGGGCAGTGTTGGGGGCAGGTGTGGGCTCGCACGCACTGTGCTGCTGCTAGTCTCCTGAGTGGGGAGGAGACTTAATAGAAAACTCAGCCCCAGAGCAAAGTCATTGAATCAATTAACCGAATAATCAATTATCTGAACAGAATAGTGCCCACCCATCTCTTTTGGATAATCAAGGTTCCTCTATATATCCTTTCTAAAGTGGTCACCATGTCTGAGGAAGGGAATGTTTGTGAAGTAGAATCCTTCAAAGCAACCTCAGCTGGTGGGGATTAAACCCAAGCTGTCAGCATTACCGTGTATTTCTTTATCTTTATTTTATAGGAATTCAGCCCCTTGAGCCTGTTCAACAAGATCATGGCTGATCTATAGCCTAACCCCAAATTCCTGTTTTTGACCCATATCCTTTAAGATCTTCGCTTCACAAAAAAATGATCTGAGATTTATAATTAACTGATCGAGCATCCACTGATGTTTGTGGAAGAGTTCCAAATACTTAGCAAGGTTAGATCTCATGGAATACAGTGAGAAGTAGACATTTGGATACAGAACTGGCTCAAAGGTAGAAGACAGAGGGTGGTGGTGGAGGGCTGTTTTTCAGACTGGAGGCCCGCGACCAGTGGATTGCCACAAGGATCGGTGCTGGGTTCACTACTTTTTGTCATTTACATAAATGATTTGGATGAGAGCATAAGAGGTACAGTTAGTATGTTTGCAGATGACACCAAAATTGGAGGTGTAGTGGACAGCGAAGAGGGTTACCTCAGATTACAACAGGATCTGGACCAGATGGGCCAATGGGCTGAGAAATGACAGATGGAGTTTAATTCAGATAAATGCAAGGTACTGCATTTTGGGAAAGCAAACCTGAGCATGATTTATACACTTAATGGTAAGGTCCTAGGGATTGTTGCTGAACAAAGAGACCTTAGAGTTCAGGTTCATACCTCCTTGAAAGTGGAGTCGCAGGTAGATAGGACAGTGAAGGCGGCGTTTGGTATGCTTTGCTTTATTGATCAGTGTATGGAAGGTCATGTTGCGGCTGTAGAGGACATTGGTTTAGCCACTATTGGAATATTGCGTGCATTTCTGGTCTCCTTCCTATCGGAAAGATGTTGTGAAACTTGAAAGGGTTCAGAAAAGATTTACAAAGATGTTGCCAGGATTGGAGACTTTGAGCTATAGGGAGAGGCTGTTTTCCCTGGAGTGTCAGAGGCTGAGTGGTGACCTTATAGAGGTTTACAAAATTATGAGGGGCATGGATAGGATAAATAGGCAGAGTCTTTTCCCTGGGGTTGGGGAGTCCAGAACGAGAGACCTAAGGGGCAACTTTTTCACGCAGAGGTTCCTAAGTGTATGAAATGAGCTGTCAGAGGAAGTGGTGAAGGCTGGTACAATTGCAACATTTAAGAGCCATTTGGATGGTTATATGAATAGAAAGAGTTTGGAGGGATATGGGCCGGGTGCTGGCAGGTGGGACTACATTGGGTTGGGATATCTGTTTGGCATGGACGGGTTAGACTGAAGGGTCTGTTTCCATGCTGTACATCTATGACTCTGACCACCCTTTGCATGTAGAACTGCTGCCCAACATCGTGCCTGAATGGTCTGGCCCTAATTTTTAGGTTATGCCCGAGTTCTAAAATCCTCAACTAGTGGAAATATCTACTGTCTTTTCCTGCTAATATTTTGAAAACTTTGAAAACCCTCTTAAATCTTCTAAATTCTAGAGAAAACAGGCTTAATCTGCATAATCTCTCCTCAACCACTGAACTTAACACCTAAAGTCCAAGTATCATTCTTGGAAATCTATGCTGTACTCTCTCCAAAGCCAATATATTCTTTCTAAAGTCTGTCCAGATCTGCACACAGTATTCTAAGTGGGGTCTGACCAGACCTTTGTATAGCTGCAGTGTCCATCCCTCGCTAAAAAGGCACATGCAAATGAGACATGAAAATGGCAGAAATTGACCGACAATGGCAAGATATTTGCAGATGGACATAATAGAATTCTTCACTGCGACAGAAGGTAAAAGTAGTCCAATCTGAAACTAATGTCATAAATCTAAAGGAAGGAAACTACAATAGTATGAAAAGGTGGACAAGTAATAATTCATATTTAAGGAATAACTTCATGCAATGCAGCATATGAACAGGAAAAGTGACCAATGATAGTTATCAAAAAAACTAAAGACCGTGTCAGATTCAACAGAGGAGTCATATAAAGTTGCTCAAAAAAGTAGCAAGCTTGAAGACTGAGAAAAGTACAGTATTCAAAGGAGGATTAAGACGTTGCTTCAAAGATTAAAAATAAAGCATGGGAGGAAAGGACTAAGAGTTTCTATTAGTGTAAAAATAAGAGATTAGTGAGGACAAATGTCTGTACAGTTCCATTTATATAACAGAAGGTGGTACCAACTGGGGCATTGCAGGGATTATTGCCTGGATTTACAATATATATCAATGACATGAATATGGGAATTAATTGCAATACTTCTAAGTTTGCTGAAAATATAAAACTTAGTAGAATTATGAATGGTGAGGAGGGTGCAAAGAACCTTCAAGCTGATTCAGAAAAGTGAGTGGACAAGTGCATGGCCGGTACGAGTAAGTGAAAAGTGATGAAACTTTGGTTGGATAAGCAGAATGGCAGAGAGTATTATTTCAAAAGTGATACACCAAGAAATGTTGATTTACAAAAGGATCTGGGTGCTTGCCCACCAATCATGAAAGCATGTGCGACAAGCAGTTAGAAAGCAATTCATTGTAAGAGGGTTGCAGTATAGGATGAAGAAGGTCTTACTGCAACTGCACAAGGTCTTGGTAAGACCAGATCTGCTGGAGTATTGAGCACAATTTTGGACTCCTTACCCAAGAAAGGCAATACTTGCTTTAAAATGAATGCAGCAAAAGTTCACCAGAATGACTTGGAATGACAAGCCTGTCAATCAAAGGAGAATTTGGGACAACTGGGCCTGTATTGTCTGTGACAAAATTGCAGACTTATCTACCACAGGAAACGGTAGAAGCCAAGTGACTGAATACATTAAGACGTGCATAACTTTCCAGACGCTAGAGGAGTGGGTTCAATGGACTGAATGGCCTCCACCTCCAGTTTTCTACATGACATGGAGGCTAACTGTTTGGGACAGGTGAGCAGAAATGAAAAGCTCAACTGGCCAAAGAGGGCAATGAATTACATAGCCTTGCATCCACCATCTTCCTCTGCAGCAAATACTGTAAAGTGAGCTCCTAAGCCATGGCTCAGCAGTTAGGACTACTGCCTCTCAGCACCAGGGACCCAGGTTCAATTCCAACCTCGAGAGATTGTTTGGAGTTTGCACATTCTCCCAGTGTCTGCGTGGATTTCCTCCGGGTGCTCCAGTTTCTTCCCACAGTCCAAAGATGTGCAGGTTAGGTGGATTGGCCATGCTAAATTGCCCAGTGTTCAGGAGTGGGTAGGTTAGGTGCATTAGTCGGGAAATGTAAAGTAACAGGGTAGGGTAATGGGTCTGGATGGGATACTCTTCGGAGGGTCGATGTGGACTTGTTGGGCTTAAAGACCTGTTTCCACACTGTAGGGATTCTTAAGAGTCAGACAACGCATAACAGTTGAGCACCATGAGGCAAACGAACGTTTCTCAGAAACAAATAGTACTTGGACTTGGTGCAACACAGCCACAGCAAATAACATGAAAAATGTCTGGACACATTCCCAATGTCATTCATAACATGAATTTGTGAACTGCTAAAGCCAAGAGCCAGCAGAGAAACAAGGGAACAGCTTACTGTTGTACTGGTATACTAACCTTAAAATATCGCCATAGAGGTTCGGCATTACAAGTACATCGAACTGTGAAGGGTCCTGCACCATCTGATAAAAGAAACATTTTTATTAAACATTTTGTATGACCAGAACCTGCACTGTGACTTCCATTTCTGGAAAAAAAAAGCCAACTTGCAATCTTTGGCAATTTCAGAGTTTAAGAATAGCATCAGTCTCTGAATTAGCATTGAGAGGGGAGGTATTAGCAGGCTTGCAAATGGATAAATCGCTAGGTCCGTTACCCAAGACTGTTGAGGGAGGTAAGGGAGGAGATTGCAGGGGCAGTGACATTAATTTTCATATTCACTCACTCTTCAGGAGGGATGCAACCATTATTCAAGAAGGGTGGCAGTGATAAAGTAGGAAACCACAGGCCAGTGAATCTAACACAACTGAAAGGAAATTTCTGGAAAAAAAAATCCAAGATGTAGAATTTATCTCCACTTGGAGAGGTGGGAATTAATCAAGGACAGTCAGCATGGCTTTGTAAGGGGAAATCATGTCTAACAAACATGATTGCATGTTTCAAAGTGGTGACTAGGTGTGTTGATATCAGAATCCCAACAATGTGGAAACAGGCCCGTCGGCCAAATAAGTCGACACTGACTTTCTGAAGAATAACCCTACCAGAGCCATTCCCTACCTTATTATCCTGTATCTACCCCTAACTACTGCATCTAACCTACAGATCCTGAACACTATGGGCAATCTGGCTTTGACCAATTCACCTAACCTGTACATTTTTGGATTGTAGCAGGAAACCGGAGCACCCGGCAGAAACACATGCAGTCTCAGGGTGACTGTGCAAACTCCAGAGACAGTCACCCTAGGCTGGAATTGAACTCGGTCCCTGGTACTGTGAGGCAGCAGTGCCAACCACTGAACTGCCATGGCATCCACAATGCAGTAGATACAGTCTACAGACTTCAGTTAGGCTCCTGACAAGGTCTCTAACGACCTTAAGAAGCTAAGAGTTCATGGGGTCTAGGGCAAGTTTGCAAATTGAATTCAAAATTGACTTTGTGGCAGGAAGCAGGGGTGATCAAAGGGTGTTTTTGTGATGGAAGCCTGCGTTCTGTACCACGGGATTCAGTGCTGGATCCTTTGCTGAATTAATGTAAATTAATGATCCAGACATGACAGAAGGCAAGATCAGTAAATCTGTAGATGACATGGAAAGTGGTGGTATGGTAAATAGTGAAGAAGAAAGTCTTAAACCACAGGTCAATATAGATGAGTTGAACAGTGGCAAATGGAGTATGATTTTGAAAAGTCAGGATGATGCATTTTAAGAGGACTAACAAGGCAAGGAAGTACACAATGAATGGTTGGGCCTTGGGAAACAGGATGAGAGAGATATTGGTGTGCATGTCTATAGATTCTTGAAAGCAACAGGATATGTAGATAAAGTTGGTTAAGACGGCATTTTGGATACTTCGTTAGTGAAGCATTGAGTACGAGTGCATGGAGGCTGTGATGGAGGTTATTTTGGATGGTGCATGACACTAGTCAGATCACAGCTGGAGTACCGTATGCAGATCTGGTTGGCACACAATGGGAAGGACGCGATTGCACTAGGGAGTGTGCAGAAGAGATTCACCAGGATGTTGCCTGCATTGGAACAATTAGGCTACAAAAATATACTAGATAGTCTGGGGTCGTCTACCTGAGAGCACAGAATACTTGATTTTTGGGGTGTGGGGGGGGGGGGGGGGGGGGGAGAAGGGGGAGGAAGAGTGAGAGAAGGTCAGAGTGAGGTGTACAAAGTTCTGAGGGCCATAGACACGGTTGATGGGAAGAAACACTCCTCCTTAGTAGAGGAGCCAATAATTAGGCACACAGACTAAGGGTACGTAGGAAGAGATTTAGAGGGAGTTTGAGGATTTCTTTTCCCACCCAGAGGGTTGTAATTATCTAAAACTCACTACCTGAAAGGGTGGTAAAGGCAACAATTCACCCCCAGAAAAAAAAACGCAAGAATTATTTAGAAATGCACTTGAAAGACGATAGCATACAAAGTGTACAGACCAAATGCTGGAAAATGAAATTAGGATAGATGGACATTGTGCTGTGCCAATCACTCTGTGCTGAAGGGCCTCTGCTGTAAAAACCTCCAATTTCATAGTACTGACTTACATTAAGGCAAACCGTATCCAAGTACATTTCTGTAAACTTGATATCTTTAGCATTTTCTGCTGCTTCTCTGCATTTCCTCAGGAAAAGTCCATCTGACATTCGCCTGAAATAAATATGTACGTAGATTAGATTAGATTACTTACAGTGTGGAAACAGGCCCTTCGGCCCAACAAGTCCACACCGCCCCGCCGAAGCGCAACCCACCCATACTCTATATCTACCCCTTACCTAACACTACGGACAATTTACCATGGCCAATTCACCTGACCTGCACATCTTTGGACTGTGGGAGGAAACCGGAGCACCCGGAGGAAACCCATACAGACACGGGGAGAACGTGCAAACTCCACACAGTCAGTCGCCTGAGACAGGAATTGAACCCAGGTCTCTGGCGCTGTGAGGCAGCAGTGTTAACCACTGTGCCACCGTGCCGTAGTATTAAAGTACAGGTTTATTAACGGAATATGCTTCTGTACGTACTTATGTAAAGACCACTGGCAAAACAGAGTCTTGAGGATTCCAGCCCAATTAAAAATGAAGGACTGATTGTAATTTGGTTTCAAGTCAGAATAGTAAGTGACATGGGGAGGAACTTGCAGGTGGCAGTGCTTCCATACATTTGCTGCCTCATCACTCTCGGTGGTAGTGGTGTAGATTTAGAAGTACTGTCAAAGGAACCTTGGTGAGTTACTACAGTGCATCTTGTAGATGGTACACACCAACACACTACTGGTACAGCAGTGAAAGAAGTGAACATTGAAGGTGATGAACGAGGTGCCAATCCAGTGGCTGCTGTGTCCTGGATGGTGTCAAGCATTTTCAGTGTTGATAAAGCTGCATTCATTCAGGAAAGTGGAGACTTCCATCACACGTCTTACTTTGGGAAAGCAGGTAGTGGGTTACTTGCCAGTCTCAGCCCTGCTCTTGTGGCAACAGTATTTATATGTCTGGTCCAGTTCAGTTTCTGGTCATAGTTATCCCCAACTGAAACAAGCCACCTACACATGTGAGAACCCATTTGATCAGTGAAGTGGTGGGACCCCGATTGAACAGGGATTGCCTCCTGAGCTTTCTCATCCACATCATGCTGCTCTACACATTACTGACTGGACTTCCAGATGTGGCACCTTTGGAATAGATTTAAATATGTAAGTTCTAAGTAAGCCAGAATCTTTGCTAGCGAAAGTGTGACTGAATTCCACTTACATAATGTTGGCTTTGTGCACGGCTGTAACTGTGCTTCTCTGGTTGTTCCTCGCATACTCAAACGCAAACTCCGCGATGCGTCTGCTGGCATCTTCTGTGATCAGTTTAATACTCTGCACCACCCCATCAACAATCTGCAAATTGGGCACACATAGCCAGGCAAAGTTTATAATCTCCACAGTCTTCAGTTACTCAACAGTAGGGGATATGACACTCAGATTGCATATGGTGCAAAATCCACACAAATACAATAGATATAGAGATAGCAATCAAGGGCATTCTCATGCATCTACAAGATGTCGAGACTAATTTTGCTAACTTAGTACTAACAAGTGATTAAAACATTTTTTGCCTGAGAGATTTCAGATGAGACAGTGCTTCACATAGCTACAGGGATATTTAAGGAGCTACCCTTATCCAATACAGGAATAGGACATTCAGTAATTTATGTTCAGCATCTGATATACTCTTTGCACTCTCAGTGAGGATAAACATCAGTGGGCAACACCAAGAACTGAAACCTCAGTGCATAGAACAGCCATATCCTCAAGAGCTCCTCTTAATTTGAAAAAACTTTTCAAAAAGAAAAAAGGGGCGAGGGGTGAGGTTAAAGATGCAAGACCAGAGATAAGCTGACAAAGCCCTACACAACTCATGGACATCACTACAGGGAGAATGAGAATCAGACCTCCAATGTTTTACGAGCCACACAACACTGCTAGTACCTCCAGTCAATCTAAGGAGGAGTTTTTTTGCCTTTTATCATAGACAAAGTGGATGGCTGCTTCCAAACCAGTCACTGCACCAGCTGCCACTAGCATGAGGTTACACAGAAGACAGTCTGTTCAGAGCTCTTCAATCCACTGGGATAAACAAAACGCCCCGGGTCCTTATAGGCTATACCAGACTAGTGAATTGGCACTGAGAAATTATAATTCCAGCTCTAACGTGTGAAGTAAGGAACAACATACAAAACACAGCAAATTCAGGATCAGGTTCTAATTTATCTCAACATGTCTGGTTTTGTGGTTCTGCTGACACATTGCAACTTACACATTTACCTCAAGACAAGTAGCTTTACACAATCCTTGTAAAAGCACATTTTAACAGAGCAGAGATTAGAACAACACTAGGAGCTACAGTCTCAAGCTAAGGAAACCAGAAGGAAAGGAGCGGCAGGAACTCCTGCATTCTTGTTCTCACTAAGTCTTCAAACAAGAGGTGGCACGAGCAAGAGAACGCAGTGAGGATGGCAGGGAAGGAGTCAGATTGGTTCAAGAGCACCAATAGTCACTTGTATTTGGTTTGTTCTACTAGCCCTTTGTCTCTATCCTAAAAGGATGAGCCTTAATTTTGAAATGTCTCCTTATTCAAGACAACGATAAATTGGGGAATGTTACTTATAAGGATGATGGTTATCAGGCAATAACAAATATTTAAAGTGCGCATCAATTGTTCTTTCTTGTCTAAGAAACAAAAACCCATGAATTTAGATATTAGGAATACTATTAGATTCGAGGAAGGGGCATACAAGCTGACCAAAAAAAACTAACAGACTCAAGGATTGGGAGGAATTTAGCTTTCAGCAAAGAAGGACAAAGGTATTGATTTAGAGGGGAATTTAAGAGTTTCAGCGGAAGCTTGTTGTAAACCTACAAATTGATCGTAAAAGCTTCTATTGGCTTGGAAGAGAAGATAATAGGTTTAAACAAATGTGGGTCCCTGGCAGAAATAGGGGAAATTCCTAGAGTCCATTATAAACTATTAAAGATTTAATAACTGACAGGAGTGAACACAGACAGCATTGAAAGAGAAATAGTGCTCGACTTGCACAATTTTTCAAGGATGTAACTCAAAGAATTGATCAAGGAGCCAGTGGATATGATTTACATGAACTTTCAGAAGGTTTTTGATAAGGTGCAACATGTAAAACAGAATAGGATTGGGGTTAGTGCACTGACATGGATAGTGAACTGGTTGGCAGAGAGGAAACAGCAGGAATAAACAGGTCTGTTTCTGAATGGCAGGCGGTGACTAGTGGAGCACTGTAGTGATTGATTGACCCCAGTTATTCACAATATATATTAAAGATTGAGATAGAAACAGTACAGAAGAGGCCCTATGACCCATCAAGTCTATACCACCAAAATATACTGCTACCTACACTAGTCCCAAAGCCTTGAATGTTAGGACACTTTATAAAGATAAGTGAACTAAATGTAAAATCCCCAAGTTTGCAGACAACACAAAGCTGGCTGGGTGAACTATGAAGATGCTTCAGTGTTATTTAGTTAAATTGAATGAGTAGGTAAATGCATGGCAGATTAATGCACGGTTGCTCAGTGATTCGCACTGTTGCCTCACAGCGACGGGGACCTGGGTTTGATTCTAGCCTCAGGCACGGTGAGGAGTTTGCACATTCTCCTGTGTCTGCGTGGGTTTCCTCCGGGTGCTCAGATTTCCTTCCACAATCCAAAGGATGTGCAGGTTAGGTGAAATGGCCATGCTAAATTACCCATAGTGTTCAGGGATGTGTAGACTAGGTGCATTAGTCAGGAGAAATGTAGAGTAATAAGATAGGGGAATGGGTCTGGATGGGATACTCTGAGGGTCGGTGTCGACACGTTGGGTCAAATGATCCATTTCCACACTAAGGATTCGATGATTAAGTACAATGTGGATAAATGAGAAGTTAACCACTTTGGCAACAAAACATGAAGGCAGATGAATGGAGAGTGAAACAGCACTTGGATGTTTTTTGTACACTAGTTACTGAAAGTAACATGTAGGTACAGCAAGTAGTGGAGTCAAATGGTGCATTGGTCTTCAAAGAAGCAGGGATACGTTACAGCACAGAAGCAGGGATACATTCTTGTTACTGTACAGGGGTCTTGGTTAGACCACATCTGGAATAGTGTGCGTAGTTTTGATCTGCTTACCTAAGGAAGAATGTTCTGGCTATGGAGGGAGTGCAAGGAAGGTGTATAGACTCAATCCTGGGATGGCAGGACTGACTTATGAAGTTCAGTTATGACCATATTCACTGGAGTTTATGGAACGAGGGGGAAGCTCACAAAAAGCTATAACATTCTAATGGTACTAGACAAGGTAAACAGAGGAGGGATGTTCCTGACCTACAAGAGAAAACATCCTCTTCATCTTAACCCTGTCAAGGTCATTCAACATTTTATACATTTCAACAAGGACATCTCTCACCTTTTAAACACCTGTGGAAACAAGCTACGCTGTCCAATCTACCTCAAACTACTCACCCATTTCAGGCAATCTTGTAAACCCCCTATGAACCACATCCAATAAAAACGGAGATAAAGTGAACAGCAGAGAGTTGAAAGGAGCTATCCACCATGTAATGCTCTGTCAAGTCAGAACACAGTGAAAAGGCAACACACTGGCTGGAAGTCACATCTGACATGTAGCAAGTCAGTCTAATTATCGAGGCCAGTTATTAAATTGTCACAGTCTCACTGTTACAATTCAGGGCAACTTCCTCAGGTTATTCCATCTCATGTGTTCCATTGAAAATCTTTCTATCAAAAGCTACAGTTGAACAGTTCATGATGACTACACAGTATTTCATTTTGTTTAAAATTCCTCTGGTAACGAATGCGTCAATTTAGCCTTTGGCAGGTCCGGGAAAAAAATTCAGGCCTGGGCTGAAAACTGGCAGATGGGGTCAGATGTCAAACTAAAACCACCTCAGGCAAGGGAGAGCTGGGTCACCACTGCAGAGTTCACCACTACCAAGGGGAAGATGTCAGTTTTCATTAGCTTGTGATTGGTCATTTCAACATCACAATAAAAGCTCAGCATTCAGAGGAGTAGCTCACCTCCTGACATTTCCAGGCCCCTCTGCCTTCCAGAACAATCTGGTTAGGCAGGTGATACATTACTTGCCAGGAGACATCAGCCAGCACCTTTGAGAAGCTTTTACCATATTCAGGATGGGTTGGTTAACTGATGACAACATCCACGGAGTACACTACAATTCACCAAAGTTACTGACTCTTCTCTCGTCCTCCTGTAATGTAGCCACAAGCAGCAATGGCATAGAAATATCATCAGCTCCAAATTCTACTGTTCTGACTTGGGCACATATCAATGGCATTCCTTCACCATTGCTGGATTAACATCACATAATGCACACCATAACACCACTTTCAGTCAGAAGGCAGAAACAGGTCCTTCAGCTCATCACATCTATGCCAACAAATAAACATCAAACCACATTAATTCCATTTAGCTGCATTTGGTCCATGGCCTACAATGCCTTGGCTTTTTAAGTGCTCACCCAGATGCTTAAATATTGAAAGAGTACCTGCCTCTGTCACCCTCTCAGGCAGTACATTGCATATTTCTACAACCCTTTGGGCAAAGATTATAACCCTTCAAATCTTTTCTAAACCACTTAGTCTTAACCTTAAATTTGTGCCGTCTGGTCTTAGATTGTGTCACTGCATTCTTCTTCATATTTCTCTAACTGTAACAACATCCACACCATTATAGAGAGTCGTAAAACCTCTGATATCTGCCATGGCAAAGAGATTCTCTACCCTGCCTATGCCTCTCAATCAGATCCCTCCCCACTCAGCATCCTCTGCTCCAGGGAAAACAAACCCTGTCTATACAATCTCTCCTCATAACGGAGAATTTCCATCTGAGGCAACATCCTGATGAACCTCCTCTACACCCTCTCCAGCACAATCAGGACCTTCTGATAATATGGTAACCAGAATAGCATACATTATGCCCTCTGTGGCCTTACCAATGTTTTTTGCAAAGTTGCATCAAGACTTCCTTGCTCCTATATTCTATGCCATGGCTAATGAAAGCAAACATCCTATACACCTTCTTCACCAGCCTGTCTGCCTGTGCTGACATCTTCAGGGACATTGGAATCAGCATCAGCAAAGACTGCAGTGGTTTAAGTGGTTCACATTCTAAAAACAACACGAGAAGAACAATGACTATGGCCTTGTCAGCTTTGTTCACATTCCAAAATCAAATTTAAAATATGACAATATAATTTACTACAAACAGAAACTCACCACATGCTCTATGCCACTGTATTCTCCTTCTGTATTTTCTCTAATTGTAACAAGGTCTACACCACTATAGGGAGTCTTAAAACCTTCGATCGATACACAGGGGCGCACATTTGCGTAAAGGTCAAAGGTCTTGCGAAGTAGCAAATTCATCGAAGGATGCCCTGCTGCAATAGGAGTCTTCAAAGGCCCTGAAAGATTACAAAATTTGTTAGAGTCATCTCTGCAGTGAGCACTATTAAGGGAAAACTGCAGACTAGCCCTATAACTCAAATGTTAAAACAGATAAACCCAATTGTTTATTGTTTTATCTGCCTTTTGGTGGAAACCCAACACTGTTTGAGGAAACCTGGGGCAGACTGACTAAGGAAATACAACAAGTGCTCAGAAACAAAACCTAAAAGTACTAGAGAGAGTCAGCAACTGTGGACAGAAAAAAAAGTTAATGTTTCAAGATAAGTGACCGTCCTTAAGGACAAGTGTTCAGAATGTCACAGTGGAGGTGCTGCTCAGTGACAAGCAGCTACTTTAAGACTGTACATGGCAGCATTACCGTACTTCACTGTATTGGAGCAAACCAAGTTAAATAAAAGGATAACTCATTGAATCAGAGAAAAATGCCAGTCATTTCCAACAGACATTTAATGACAAAGCACTCGGTACTATAATATTCTCAACTAAGTGACTCAACCTGCATCAATAAGTTGAAACCAAAATAAACAGAATAACTTGCTGCATATGATTTGGTTCTCCCACTAGAAGAGAACCTTTTCTCTTTGGAGCTGAACACCAGATTTTTCTGAATTGAAACCTTGAACCTTCAGTCCTGAAGTCAAAACTAAAACTAATTGCTGTAACATGTTTATTTGTCATCAATGCAATAGTATAAACACTTTTTCACTAACACCACAGGTGGTCTAGCCACTCCACTGCAGTCCCACTCTTAATTGGAACTGATGCACTTAGACCAGGCCTGCTTGGGGAAAACATTTTATAAACCTTTACAAAGCTGACCCATATCAACCTGCTTCTACTTTGAGATTAAAATCCAAAAAGTATAAATCACATACCTTGCAAAATAGACTAAAATGTACAGATTATTCAGACATTTAAATGGCTAGAATGGTCACTTATCTTGAAACATTAACTCTTTTTTTCTGTCCACAGTTGCAGTCAAATCTGCTGACTTTCTCTAGTAATTTTAGTTTTTGTTTCTGAGCACTTGTTGTATTTCCTTAGAACTTGATTAGAATTAGAACTAATCAACAGGTGACATCTACTTCTCTCGGGTTTTACAGGGATGTGAAGTGCCAAAGATAAAAAGGTTTTAATGACAAGAAATCATGACAATGTGATGTGTAGTGAAATGCAAATACTTCACAGACAGACACAGTAAATAGGTGTAATTGTTAGACTCTGAATCTCAACCCCTCCACTGACTCCAAAACTTGCTAGGTGTCTAATTTTTAGAAGCAGAAACTTCCTCCGATAACATGTTGAGAAGACATGGTCTTCAGTCCAGATGGTGAACTTGGTTCCTGGCCACTGATTTCATCCCGGAGGCTGAATCAGACCATTCTAAGCCAAAGATGACATTCCAATTACAAATCTGCATCACAGAGATTGCCTATTTCCATCCCTACAACACTGCCCATCTTAACACAGAGTGAAGGAGGCATGCAGCACAGAAACAGACCCTTCAGTCCAATCAGTCCATGCCAACTCTATCCCCAAACTAGTCCCACTTGCCTGTGCTTGGCCTATAACCCTCCAAACATTTCTTAATTACATATTTATCTAAATGTCTTTAAATGTCATAACTGTACCCTCATCCACCACTTACACTGGATGTTCAATCCACCATGAACCATTATGTAAAAATAAAATTGCCCCTCATGTCTTTTTTAAAAATCTTTCTCATCTCAGCTTAAAAATGTGTCCTCTGGTCTTGAAATCCCCCACTCCAGGGAAAGATAACTACCATTCACTTTATCTATATCCCTCATTTTAAAAACCTCTACAAGATCACCGCTCAATCTGCTACATTCCAGTGAAAAAAGTCCCAGCCTATCCTTACAACTCAAAACTTCCATTCCCAGCAACATCCTGGTAGATCTCTTCTGAACCTCTCCAGCTCAATAATATCCTTCCTATAACAGGGTAACCAGATCTGGACATAGTACTCGAGAAGAGGCCCCACCAGCATGCAGTACAATCTCAATATAACATCCTAACTCCTATACTCAAAGGAGTGAGAATGAAGGCAAGTGTGCAAAACCCCTTGACCTGGTGATGCGAAATTCAAAGAATTATGTACTTGAACCACTAGGTATCTGTTCTACAACACTACCCAAGGCCCTACTTTTAACTGTATCATTCCTGACCTTGTTTGTTTTTACCAAACTACAATACCCTGCATTCATCTAAATTAAACTCCATCTGCCACTCTTCAGCCCATTGACCCAATTGATAAAGATCTCTTTGTAATCTTAGATAACCTTCATGACTGGTGTCATCCGCAAACTTACCAGGCATGTCTTCTATATTTTCATCGAAATCATTTATAAATGACAAATAAAAGTGGATCCAGGAACAATCCCAGCAATATCACAGGCCTCCCGTCCAAAACAGCCCTCCACTATCATGGTTTCCTGTTGTTAAACCAATTTTGTATCCAACTGGCAAACTCACCCTGAATCCCATGTGATCTAAATTTACTAATTAGTCTACCACGCAGAACCTGGCCAAAGGCTTTATTAAAGTCCAAGTAAAAGAATGTCTACTGCTCTGACTTCAATCTTCCTCAAGTTTCTCAGACAATTTCCCCTCGCACAAAACGATACTGACTATCAATCCCTCCCTCTCCAAATACATATAAGTCCTATCTTTGAGGATTACTTCTAACAACTTACCCACAACCGAAGTAAGACTCATATGTCTATAGTTCCCAGGCTTCTCCTTACATCCCTTAAACAAAAGAGAACATTAGGCAAAAGTGAGACTGCAAATGCTGGAGATTAATGTTGTGTGGGGGGTGCTGGAAAAGCACAGGCCAGGCAGCATCCGAGGTGGAGGAAAGTCAACGTTTCGGGCAAAAGCCCTTCATCAGGAAGACAACATTAGCCAACCTCCAGTTATTCAGCACCTCACGCGTAGTTACAAATTATACAAATATATTTGCAAGGGGCCCACAATTTCCTTCCTAACTTCGCACAAAGTCCCAGGAGACACGAGACCAGGTCCCAGAGATTATTTTGCCTTTATATTTTCTAAGGCCACCAGCACTTTCTCTTCCATAATGCGAACTGTTTAAGACATCAATGCTTATTTCCGAGTTCTCTAGCCTCCATTTCTTTCTCCACAGTAAAAAAACTGACAAAATATTCGTTTACTCTCTCTCCCAGCTTCTGACATTCAACACAAAGATAACTTCTGATGTTTAAGGGGCCCTAGTCTCTTTCCAGTTGGTCTCTTGTTCCTAACGTATTTGCTGCAGCCCTTCTGCTCTTGGAACCTTCATCTCTGTTTTTGTGACCCCTGACCACGCCTGGCTGATCTCCCACAATCTATCCTTTGTAAACTAGAGGTCATCCAAAACTTAGCCCACACTGTTAATGACACCAAGACCTAATCACCCATCTCCTCAATGCTCATTGACTCTGCAACAGCTGCAACATAGAGAATAATAAGGAAGGAGGAGGTGGCCATTTAGCACATGGAAGCTGCTGGCAGTTGCTTGATGGTAACATTGACACAGACGTTAGGGTGCCATCACCTTCACCAAACACAAAGAAAGCAGGACATTCGCCCCGCACCCCACCCCATGTCAGCCATAACCCACAGTATGGTTACCCAACACAGACAAACTCTGAGTATGGTTTAGCACCAGCACCTTTTAATCCAATTTTGTTGGCATTCATGGATTCTGTGGCCTCTGGTGGAATGATCCATTGTCCACTTGATGTTTGGATGGCTGTAACCGTCCTCTCCTCCCAACGAATGGGAACCTTCAAACAACAACAACAAGGAAATGCTGAGTGCTTTCATTCTGTTATCATAGCTGCAGCATTTTAAATTGCTCCTTATTGGCTCAAGTGCACTCAGCGGTGAATGAGGTAACTAACCACTAGCTTAACGCTTCAAGGGGCATTAGAATACCAAATATCACAAGGCTGGTTTTAGCATAAATGACATCTCCCACTGTTTTAAAAAGGCAACAATGGAAACCCCATAAAAGTCTTTCAAATGGTCACAGGGCTATTAATCCCACTTTATGAATGGAATTCCTACTAGATAACAAACTAATTTATCAACTTATAGAAAGTCCAAGTTGAGCAGCTATGGTCACTCCATGAACTGAGGGACAGAAACCTGCTCAGTTCCAAATTATAAACTGCACATTATGGAGGTTAGATGGGACTGTAGGTTAATTTACCTCAAGTATGCATCTCTTTCTGTTACAAGGCACTGCCAGAATCAACATTGCAACCACATTGCATGAAACATGAAAGTACATGAAACAATCCTAAATTTAAGACTCTGGCTGGGTAGACTGAGTGGGGAAAGAGACAAAATGCACTTGCACTGTGGGAGGTCCTTTTCCTGAAGTAACAAAGACAAATGGAAAGAACAAGAAATTGGGATTAGAATAGAAGATACTAGGAAGGTTTGGCAGGTATGACTGGCATGTTTGATGTTGCAGCATGCACCTTAATCATGGTTCTTTTTATACACAAGCTTGACAGGTCTACATGCTCAGAGATCAGGGTTTCAGTGAATTCGTTGGTTAAGAACATAACTAGGATTAGAATTAGGAGTAGGCCCCATGACCCTGCTTCATCATTTAGTACGATCATACTGATCTCATCTCAGCCTCAACTCCAGCTTCCTGCCTGCTCTCCTTTTAAAAAAAAATTAAAAATCAATAGATTCTAGCTGCTGGAACTAAAGTAAAGGGTATCAAGTTGGCTGAAGACTGCCTGAGATTCTGGGGATGTCATGAAAAGATTAGATTAGATTAGATTAGATTACTTACAGTGTGGAAACAGGCCCTTCGGCCCAATAAATACACACCGCCCCGCCGAAGCGTAACCCACCCGTACCCCTACATCCACATTTACCCCTTACCTAACACTATGGGCAATTTAGCATGGCCAATTCACCTGGCCTGCACATCTTTGGACTGTGGGAGGAAACCGGAGCACCCGGAGGAAACCCACGCAGACACGGGGAGAACATGCAAACTCCACACAGTCAGTCGCCTGAGGCGGGAATTGAACCCGGGTCTCAGGCGCTGTGAGGCAGCAGTGCTAACCACTGTGCCACCGTGCCGCCCGGTAAAAGGCCCCAATAGACCATCCATTTGGCAATTCTTAGAAACACTATGAATGAAAGACTTTGTTTATCCCAATTTGATTGTTGCAAGCTCCTATAGATAGCAATGAAACAAATGGTCAGATATACTGCTTTAAGTGGGGAAAAATACATTGGCCAGGCTACATAGAGATCTCCCTAATGTACAAACAGTGCTGAGAATTTTTTTTCTTACGCATTCCCCCCCAAGCAGCATTTTAATATCTTATTTAAAGTCAAAACTTTCAACAATTCAGCTTTCAATCAATACTGCTTTGGGGTCTCAACTTGGATTACTTACTCGAATCTCTGGAGCAGACCATGAAATATACACAATCCTCTAATTCAAAATCAGAGTACAATTGACTACTTTGACCCCTCGGCATCATGATAGCCCACAAGCTACGAACACATTTGAACAGCAGCTGATGAACCTAAAAGGACCTTAAACAACCAGCAAAACGAATGTCATTTACAAAATACCATGCAAGGACTGTAACAAACACTACATCAACTTTATCAACAAACAGATTGTTGCGTGTTGTACGATTTTTAACTTTGTACACCCCAGTCCAACACTGGCACCTCCAAATCTTAAACACAGATTTGGATCCCATCTATCACCCTCTGGAGAAAAAGAACAGGAAAATGAAATCACCAACCTAAAGAAACCTAAACACAAATAGAAAGCAGGCCATAACATCAGTGCTTCACCAGAGGCTCACTGATGTTACCTAGTATAGGGACGAAATATCTGAAAACGAACCTTCCAGCTCAGCAAGCAAACTTACCTCCAGAACCTCAACCTGAGCTACAAGTCTTCTCAAAACTTGCAAACATTACATTAGACAGACAGGCAGAAAACTAACCACCAAAAGACACGACCCACTATCACTAGTATCTTGACATACAGATGAAGGAGGACAATGCGTCCCAGGCTAGGACAGGCTAAATAGCAACATGCAGAGGCCTGCCATTCAAACCGCAACTCCATCAATAAACACATCAATTTGGACCCCATTTACCAACCTCTGAGAAAAGGAGCCAGAAATGATATCACCCACCTTAACAGACCATGACACAAACAGCAAGCGGACATAACACCAGTGCTTCACCGGTTGCTCATTGACAATGTTACCTAGCATGGTGATGAAACATCTGAAAACACACCTTCCAGCTCAGCGAGCAAACTTACAACCTGAAACTCAACCCGAGTGTCAAATCTTAAAAAAAAAAGACCTCAAATGGTAATTAATCATTTGTGCAATTTATTGAACAAGCAATGTACCTAAAATGACTCTCAGTATGGACAATCAAGTGGAAAGAAATTGGGATTTGAAAACCAGAACATAGAGAATAATAAGGAAGGAGGTGGCGGCCATTTAGCACATGGAAGCTGCTGTGCTGTTAAATGAGATTATGGATGATTTAATAATCCTCAATCCCAATTTCCTATCATTTCCCTATAACTCTTGATTCCTTTCTTGGTTAAAATTGCTTAACTCAGTCTTGAATGTATGCCAATTTATATCCTTAAAACTAAAAGCATCTCAAAAGATTTAAATTCAAAATCTGCAATGTACATTCACCCTGTTCGCAAGAAGTTAAAATGCATTTACTTCTGCAGCGTCAAAAATCTTCATTACAGCGTCAGATATCTCTGGACCAATGCCATCACCTGGGATCAACGTCACTGTCCGTGTCTGAATAGGAAAAGCAATTTACAGATTAGCAGAGTGTCTGGGGAGCACTGAATCTTATTGAAAAGTACAATTTTAAATCTGAAGTTACATTTATACTTGATTCTGTCATATTATAGAGTCAGAACATTACAGCCAGGTCATGGGTCTTTTAGCCCATTGTGTCTAGCCTGCTTTTTCAATTACCATCTAAAGATCCTGCTTTGAATAAGAATGTTTCAAATTGCATGGAACGTATATACACAAGTACTATCCATAACAATTGCTTTTGCACCACAAGCTGCAAGCAGACTTGGCATGAATAAATTGGCACTGTAGCTGAGTGCTCCAGTCCCATTTATAGAAACATAAAAGGACATTTCAGATATCCAGCTACAGTATCCACAGCAGTCGTACTTTTTGTTGAACATTCTGAACTACGAGGTTTGTTCACAATCTCTTCACTGTATAAAGAGTGTTTCAAAGCCTATCCACATCCCTTTACTTCATAATAAAATGAAGAACTGTGGATGCTGTAAATCTGAAACAAAAACCAAAATTGCTCGGAAAATTCAGGTCTAGCAGCATCTGTGGGAAGAAAGCAGAGTTAATGTTTTGAGTTGTGACAGATGCTGCCAGACCTGAGTTTCACCAGCAATTTCTGTATTTGTTTCAGATCCCTTTACTTCATAACTGTTGAAAATAAGACATTACTGAATGGCAACACCTTACATTGTTCCTAACAAATACTTTAATAACCATCTGTACAGGCTAACAAATTGCTTTGAGAATTCTCATGGATATCTCATCCAACATTTCCAGGTTTTATCTTTTTGATTACATTTACAATGACTGTAAGCAAGGATTTAAAACCCAGCATTATCTGACCAGATCAGCTATTACCAAACATAATTTGTTCTTGAAAAGTCACCTCTAGAGCAGAAAGACCATATTATCTAAAAGCATAGGAGTGACGCAGATTCCTAAATTAATGGCACAAACAAGGTGTACCCACAGTTGCCTTTATTTACAATGCTAGCAACATGGTAGTTTCACATGCAGCCACATCACATCACACAACAGCTGCTAACTTCACAGCAGAATCGGAAATGATTTAGACAGTAGCTGAAGCAGTATAAGAGGATTAGAAATGACTGTGCAGCAAAACAACCATCCAAACAGGGAGCATAGCGAAAGTGAGGACTGCAAATGCTGGACATTAGAGTGGAGTGTGGGGTGGTGGAAAAGCACAGCAGGTCAGGCAGCATCCGAGGAGCAGAAGGATCGATGTTTCGGGCAAAAGCCTTTCATCAGGCTTTTGCCCGAAACATTGATTCTCCTGCCACAAACCAAGAGCAGGACCTAATGCCAATGAATATTAGAAATAGGCAACACTACCCTAACAGGTCAAAACCTTCCATATCACATCTTCAGCATGGAGTATACCTCCTTTCAAATGCAAGAATTTATGAACTTTTATAAACCAATATGGTTTCCTATTTGTCCTACACAATTCACATACTTGCTAAATAAATACAGGTTGATTTTGGTTCCTAACCCAAAACAGTCCCAAAAGTGAGGGGATGGGGGGGGGGTGAGGGGATGGGAAGGGGGGGGGGGGGGGGGGGGGAGGAATGAGAGCTGGAGGAACGAGAGCTGGAGGAATGAGAGCGGGGGGGGGGGGGGGGGGAAGGTGACGGTAGGGGTGGGGAGGAATGAGGGAATGAGAGCGGGAAGGTGGGGGGGGGGAAATGAGTGTGGGAGGGGGAAGGGTGGAGAGTGGAGAGTGCGGGGGGGAGGGGGGAGGGTGGAGAGTGGGGGGGAGGGTGGAGAGTGGGGGGGAGGGTGGAGAGTGGGGGGGGGGGGGGGAGGGGGGAGGGGGGAGGGTGGAGAGTGGAGAGTGGGGGGAGGGGGGGGAGGGTGGAGAGTGGGGGGGGGGAGGGTGGAGAGTGGGGGGGGGGGGAGGGTGGAGAGTGGGGGGGGGGGGGAGGGTGGAGAGTGGGGGGGGGGGGGGAGGGTGGAGAGTGGGGGGGGGAGGGTGGAGAGTGGGGGGGGGGAGGGTGGAGAGTGGGCGGGAGGGGGGAGGGTGGAGAGTGGGCGGGAGGGGGAGGGTGGAGAGTGGGGGGGAGGGGGAGGGGGGAGAGTGGGGGGGAGGGGGAGGGGGGAGAGTGGGCGGGAGGGGGAGGGGGAGAGTGGGCGGGAGGGGAGGGGGGAGAGTGGGCGGGAGGGGGGAGGGGGGAGAGTGGGCGGGAGGGGGAGGGGGGAGAGTGGGCGGGAGGGGGAGGGGGGAGAGTGGGCGGGAGGGGGAGGGGGGAGAGTGGGCGGGAGGGGGAGGGGGGAGAGTGGGCGGGAGGGGGGAGGGGGGAGAGTGGGCGGGAGGGGGAGGGGGGAGAGTGGGCGGGAGGGGGAGGGGGGAGAGTGGGCGGGAGGGGGAGGGGGGAGAGTGGGCGGGAGGGGGAGGGGGGAGAGTGGGCGGGGGGGAGAGTGGGCGGGAGGGGGAGGGGGGGGAGAGTGGGCGGGAGGGGGAGGGGGGGGAGAGTGGGCGGGAGGGGGAGGGGGGGGAGAGTGGGCGGGAGGGGGAGGGGGGGGAGAGTGGGCGGGAGGGGGAGGGGGGGGAGAGTGGGCGGGAGGGGGAGGGGGGGGAGAGTGGGCGGGAGGGGGAGGGGGGGGAGAGTGGGCGGGAGGGGGAGGGGGGGGAGAGTGGGCGGGAGGGGGAGGGGGGAGAGTGGGCGGGAGGGGGAGGGGGGAGAGTGGGCGGGAGGGGGAGGGGGGAGAGTGGGCGGGAGGGGAGGGGGGAGAGTGGGCGGGAGGGGGAGGGGGGAGAGTGGGCGGGAGGGGGAGGGGGGAGAGTGGGCGGGAGGGGGAGGGGGGAGAGTGGGCGGGAGGGGGAGGGGGGAGAGTGGGCGGGAGGGGGGAGAGTGGGCGGGAGGGGGGAGAGTGGGCGGGAGGGGGGAGAGTGGGCGGGAGGGGGGAGAGTGGGCGGGAGGGGGGAGAGTGGGCGGGAGGGGGGAGAGTGGGCGGGAGGGGGGAGAGTGGGGGGGAGAGTGGGCGGGGGGGGAGAGTGGGCGGGGGGGGGAGAGTGGGCGGGGGGGGGAGAGTGGGCGGGGGGGGGAGAGTGGGCGGGGGGGGGGGAGAGTGGCGGGGGGGGGGAGAGTGGGCGGGGGGGGGGAGAGTGGGCGGGGGGGGGGAGAGTGGGCGGGGGGGGGGGAGAGTGGGCGGGGGGGGAGAGTGGGCGGGGGGGGAGAGTGGGCGGGGGGGGGGAGAGTGGGCGGGGGGGGGGAGAGTGGGCGGGGGGGGGGAGAGTGGGCGGGGGGGGGGAGAGTGGGCGGGGGGGGGGAGAGTGGGCGGGGGGGGGGAGAGTGGGCGGGGGGGGGGGAGAGTGGGCGGGGGGGGGGAGAGTGGGCGGGGGGGGGGAGAGTGGGCGGGGGGGGGGGAGAGTGGGCGGGGGGGGGAGAGTGGGCGGGGGGAAGAGTGGGCGGGGGGGGAAGAGTGGGCGGGGGGGGGGAGAGTGGGCGGGGGGGGGGAGAGTGGGCGGGAGGGAAAGAGTGGGAGAGTGGGAGAGTGGGCGGGGGGGAGAGTGGGAGAGTGGGCGGGGGGGCAAGCAGGAGGGGTGAGGGCAGGGTTGGAGGAGGTGGTGGTGGTGTAAGGTGAAGTGGTTACATAGGAACTCCCCAGCCCCTGGGTACTCACCTCCGACAGGCTCCTGGAGACGGGGTTCCGGCTCCTTCCGGCTCCGAGCAGCCGCCGAACCTGAGGGATACACAACAGGGGAAGGTCAGCGCGGGCGCGGCGGGAGCGACAGCCAGTCCCCCGTCCCCCTCACCCCCCCCCCCCACCCCCCCCCACCCCCCCCCCCACCCCCCCACCACCCTCCCCACCCTCTCCACCCTCTCCCCCCCTCTCCCCCGTCCCCCGTCCCCCGTCCCTCTCCCCTCTCCCCTCTCTCAGTCACAGGCCGCGGTCTCCCTTCCACCCACACACACCCGGACCGGGCCGGTCCATGTGAATCACCCTCAGGTCCCCGGCCTCACAGCAGATTCCCGCCCGCAGTTCACCGCTACCCCCGGGGTCCCCACAGTTCACCTCTGCACCGGTTGTCCTTACCGCGTTCCGCCATCCTGTCAATGCCGCTGTCGCTGCCATGTTCACGCTGCAGAACCAGCGCTCACAGCCCGCCTCCCGTTACCATAGATCCCACTTCGCCAATCAGAAGCAGCTAACGAAAGAGGTGCCGCCTCCCTGGATGCCCATTGGTTTCGGCGTCTGCCAATCAACGCTGGAAACGGCACCGCGTCCGACTCTAGATTTCTATAGGTTGTAAACTATGCCAATTAACGGGTCCTGCCTCCCCATGGCAGCTATGACCCGCCCCATGAGAGTCGCCTGGACCCAATCCTGTCAATCACTAAGACCCGCCCTCCCGTCAATCACCATGTCCCGGCTCCTGTCAATCACTAAGACCCGCCCTCCCGTCAATCACTATGTCCCGGCTCCTGTTAATCACCAAGACCCGCCCCTTAATTACCATGGCCCTAAACTAAATAGCGGGAGGGGACAAACTCGAAGTTTAAGAAGGAAATTGAACGGAAAATTAGAATAAGGGAAGTCAAGGAAGACAATGTATCAATGAAGCAGAAAACTCAAAAGGGATCATGCCGTAAGGTTGAGTGAAATTGGAGTTGATGGGAAGGTTGAGGGCAGCAACAAATTAAAAATATTATATATGAATGCATGAAGCATTAGAAATAAGATGGATGAGCTTGAGGCTCTTTTCGAAATTTGCAGTTACGCTATTGTGGGGATAACTGAGACATGGCTTGAAGTGGATAGGGCCTAGAAAATGAATATTCAAGGACATATCTGCTATCATAAGGACAGATTGATGGGCAGAGGGGGTGGGGTGGCCCTGTTGGTAAGGGATGATATTCAGTCCCTTGAGCCGGGGGGGACCTAGAAACAGGAGATGTAGAGTCAGTATGGATAGAGCTCAGAAAATCTAAACTATCTACAGGCACACAAACAGTAGTATGGATGCAGGTTGAAAGTTGAATAAGGAGCTGGAATTGGCCTGTTGCAAAGATGTTACTACAGTTCTTATGGGGGATTTCAACATGCAAGGAGACTGGGAGAATCAGGGTGGTATTGGACCTCAGGAAAGAGACTTTGTGGAGTGCCTCCGAGATAGATTCTTAGAACAGCTGGTGCTGGAGCCTACCAGGGAGAAGGCAATTCTGGATCTGGTATTGTGCAACGAACCAGAATTGATCAGGGACCTCGAAGTGAAAGAGCCATGAGAAGGAAGTGACCAAAATACAATAAGCTTCAATCTGCATCTTGAAAGGGAGAGGGTACAATCGGTAGTGATGATATTTCAGTTGAATAAAGGGAACTATGGAGCTATGAGGGAGGGGCTGGCCAAAGTTCAATGGTGCAATACCTTAGCAGGGATGACAGTGGAGCAACAAAGGCAGATATTTCTGGGTATAATGCAAGAGATGCAGGATCAGTTCATTCCAAAAAGGAAGAAAGATCCTATGAGGAGGCAGGGGTGACCATGGCTGACGAGGGATGTTAAGAAGCATATAAAGTCAAATGAGAAAAAGTATAACATAGCAAAGATGAGTGGGAAAACCGAGGACTGGGAAGCTTTTAAAGAATAACAGAGGATTACTAAGAAGGAAATATATAGAGAAAAAATGAGGTACGAAGGTAATCTGGCCAATAATATAAAGGAGGATAGTAAAAGTTTTTTTAGGTATGTGAAAGGGAAAAAAATGGTTAAAACTAAAATTTGGGCACTTGAAGACAGAAACAGGGGAATATATTTCGAGGAACAAAGAAATGGCAGAAGAGTTGAATTGGTACTTCAGATCTGTGTTCACTGGGGAAGACACAATCAATCTCCCAGAGGTAACAGTGGCTGAAGGACCTGAACTTAAGGGAATTTATATTTGCCAGGAATTGGTGTTGGAGAGACTGTTAGGTCTGAAGGTTGATAAGTCCCCGGGGCCTGATGGTCTACATCCCAGAGTACTGAAGGAGGTGGCTCTAGAAATCGTGGATGCGTTGGTGATTATTTTCCAGAGTTCGATAGATTCAGGATCAGTCCCTGCGGATTGGAGGGTGGCTAATGTTGTACCACTTTTAAAGAAAGGAGCGAGAGAGAAAGCAGGAAATTATAGACCAGTTAGTCTGACCTCAGTGGTGGGAAAGATGCTGGAGTCAATTATAAAGGATGGAATTATGACACATCTGGATAGCAATAATAGGATAGGTCAGAGTCAGCATGGATTTATGAAAGGGAAATCATGCTTGACTAATCTTCAGGAGTTTTTTGAGGATGTAACCCTGAAGATGGACAAGGGAGATCTAGTGGATGTAGTGTACCTAGACTTTCAGGAAGCCTTTGATAAAATCCCACATAGGAGGTTAATGAGCAAAATTAGGGCGCATGGTATTGGGGGCAAAGTACTGACTTGGATCGAAAATTGGTTGGCTGACAGAAAAGAAAGAGTAGTGATAAACGGCTCCCTTTCAGAATGGCAGGTGGTGACCAGTGGGGTACCGCAGGGATCAGTGCTGGGACTGCAGCTTTTTTACAATATATATTAATGATATAGAAGATGGTATTAATAGTAACATTAGCAAATTTGCTGATGATACAAAGCTGGGTTGCAGGGTGAAATGTGAGGAGGATGTTAGGAGATTACAGGGTGATCTGGACAGGTTAGATGAGTGGTCAGATGCATGGTTAATACAGTTTAATGTGGATAAATGTATGGTTATCCACTTTGGTGGCAAGAACAGGAAGGCAGATTACTACCTAAATAGAGTCAAGTTAGGTAAAGGGGCAGTACAAAGAGATCTGGGTGTTCTTGTACACCAGTCAATGAAGGTAAGCATGCAGGTACAGCAGGTACAATGAAGGTAAGCATGCAGGTACAGCAGGTAGTGAAGAAGGCTAATAGCATGCTGGCCTTCATAACAAGAGGGATTGAGTATAGAAGCAAAGAAGTTCTTCTGCAGCTTTACAGGGCCCTGGTGAGACCGCATCTGGAATATTGTGTGCAGTTCTGGTCTCCAAATTTGAGGAAAGACATTCTGACTATTGAGGGAGTGCAGCGTAGGTACACGAGGTCAATTCCTGAAATGGCGGGACTATCTTATGTTGAAAGATTGGAGTGACTGGGTTTGTATACCCTTGAGTTTAGAAGACTGAGAGGGGATCTGATTGAGATGTATAAGATTATTAAAGGATTGGACACTCTGGAGGCAGGAAACATGATTCCACTGATGGGTGAGTCCTGAACCAGAGGACACAGCTTAAAAATAAGGGGTAGGCCATTTAGGACAGAGAGGAGGAGAAACTTCTTCACCCAGAGAGTGGTGGGTGTGTGGAATGCTCTGCCCCAGAAGACAGTGGAGGCCCAGTCTCTGGATTCATTTAAAATAGAGTTGGATAGAGCTCTCAAGGATTGTGGAATCAAGGGTTATGGAGATAAGGCAGGAACAGGATACTGATTAAAGATGATCAGCCATGATCATATTGAATGGTGGTGCAGGCTCGAAGGGCAGAATGGCCTACTCCTGCACCTATTGTCTATTGTCTAACATTCAGTCAGGGAATTGCTGATCCATGGCCTAACTCCATACGGCTGCCTTGATCCCTTATCCCTTTGTACCCTAGCTTAATAAAAACAGATTATCTTATATTTAAAGTTAACAATTTAATTAACATCAACCTCTGTTTGAGGAAGAACATTCCAAACTTTTAAATGTAGAAGTGCTTTCTAACATCTTTCCTGAGTGACCCTGACCTAATGCTTAGACAATATTCCATCATTCTAGAATCTTCAACTAGTACTTTATCTTTATCAACCCTTCTTTCCCTGTGAATATTTTGAAAACCTGTCTAATCTCTCCTGATCACATAATCACTGAAAGCCAGGTATCATCCTTGTAAACCTGTATTGAACTCCCTCTAAGGCCAAAACATCCTTCCTAAGGTGTGGTGCCCAAAACTGCTCACAGTATCCTAAGTGGAGTCTATCGACAGTTTTGTATAACTGCAAAATAACATCTGCATCCATATACCCAGTCCTTTAGTTATGAAGGCCAGCATTTCACTAGTAATCTTGACTATTTTCAGCATCTAGTCATGGCATTTTAAATAGTTATGCACCTGAACCCTAAATCTTGTTGGACATCCATTAAATTCTAAAATAAACCTGATCTATCCTTTTTCAGCTCAAAATGGATAATCTCACATTTGCTTGTATTAAAATCCATTCGCCACAGTTTTGTCCTTTTGTCCAGGCTCCAAGAGGAGTCAGTTTGGAAAAAAAGCAGAGGGTGAGGACTCTCAATCAGTGCCTGTACATTTCTTCAGCTGGGGCCAGTATTTCCAGACCCCCTTCCCTCGCATGTCAACACTAGTGCATGTGTCACCGTTAATGATAACCTCATAGGGACCATTCCACTTAGGGGGCGAAGCCAGGTTTAATGGGTAGAGTCTTAACCATAACCTTAATACCCGCTGATGGGACTATGAGACCATTGCCTCTGTTCATCCTGTCCCTCCTGTTTGAGCCTGACTGTTTTCCACATCTCCTTCAGCTGGGCATGCAGTTCAAGCACGTGGTGATGTATTCTATCGTGGACAGGGCCAACATCGGAACTCCCCCCATGATGATGGACTCGGGCAGTTGCATTGCCCTACCAGTCATCAACTCCTAAGGGATAAAACCAGTCAACTAGCTTGTGGTGGACTGGAGTCGCATGAGTATCGCAAGCAGGACTTCAGTCCAGCGTTTGTCAGAGTCCTGCTATGCCTTAGCAAGGGAGGTTTTAAGAGTTCTGTTCATTCGCCCTACTGTGCCAGAACTTTGTGGACGGTAGGGTCTGTGAAATTTCTGTTTAATGCCCATCAGCTGACATAAGATTTTTACAACTCTTCCAGTGAAATGGATTCCCTGGTCAGAGTCAATCTGTGATGGCACTCCCCCACCTCGGAATCACTTCCTCAGCTAAAATCCTTGCCACAGTGTTAGCTGAGCAGTTCTGGGTAGGGTAGGCCTCGATCCACCTGGTGAATTGGTGAATAATCACAAGACGATATGTCTTTCCATGGGATTAAGAAGAGGTCCCATAAAATCTATCTGTACATGCTCCCAGGGCCCCCCTTAGGTGCAGCTGGTCCCCATTCTAATTTTAATAGGCCTGCTGGGCACACATCACACAGCGGTAATAGAATCGAGCTATATCTCTGCCCATACTGTTCCACCACTATTCCTTCCTGATACTGGTCACCATGGCATCATAGCCCACTTGGGACACGTCATGATGTAAGTGCATGAGAGTATGTTGGATGTATGCGGGGATCATAACCTTGTATTCAATCTCCAGACACCTTTCTCATCTGGCATAGCCCCCTGCATCTTCCACCTTGCATGTTTGCCCTCAAGGGTATCAACGTGCAATTGGGTAATACTTATGGCCAGGCCATCCTCAGCGAAGGTGGCAGAGAAGGTGGCAGAAAAGGGCTGAATATCTTCTGTCTCTTGGGCTGACTGAGCAGATTTGTCAGCAGCCTGGTTCCTCTTAAAAATGTGCCCCTTAGGAATCTGTTTGTCTGGTTCACTCTGGTGGGCCCTGACCTTCAACACTGCAGCCTCCGAAGGGAGCTTGCTGGCCTCCAGTAAGGTGTCCATTATCTGTCCATGTTTGACAGGGGTGCAAGCCCAGGGATAAAATTCCTGCAGTAATTAAACAAGCCCAAGACCTTTTTCACACCACAAACTGTCATGGGTCATAACATCTTGTATAACTGTCTTCTTGTCTGCAGGCATTTCTTTCATGTCTTGGGAAATTAAATGTCCCAGGATAGTGAAGAAGGTGTTTGGTATGCTTTCCTGAATTGGTTAGAACATTGAGTACAGGAATTGAGAGGTCATGTTTCGGCTGTACAGGACATTGATTGGGCCATATTTGGAATATTGCATGCAATTCTGGTCTCCTTCCTACCAGGAGGATGTTGTGAAATTTGAAAGGGTTCATAAAGGGTTTACAAGGATGTTGCCAGGGTTGGAGGATTTGAGCTAGAGGGAGAGGCTGAATAAGTTGGGGCTTTTTTCCCTGGAGCATCGGAGGCTGAGGGGTGACCTTATAGAGGGTTACAAAATCATTAGGGGCATGGATAGGATAAATAGACAGAACTAGAGGGCATAGATTTAGGGTGAGAGGGGAAAGAGATAAAAGGGACTTAAGGTGCAGCGTTTTCACGCAGAAGGTGGCGTGTGTATGGAATGAGCTGCCAGAGGCTGGTACAATCACAGCATTTAAAAGGCATCCGCATGGACATATGAATAGGAAGGGTTCGGAGGGGTATGGGCCGAGCGCTGGCAAATGGGACCAGATTAGGTTAGAATAACTGGTCGACATGGGCGAGTTGGACCGAAGGATCTGTTTCCGTGCTGTACATCTCTATGACTCTATAAATAAAGAACTTTAGTTTTCCCAATTTGAGCTTTCTTCGGGCTGACTTTAACCCTCTGCCCTGCAAGTGCTTCTACACCGCGTATAACGCCTCCTGATGTCTCTGTTTGGATTCAGAAGCCAGGAGCATGTCATTGACATATTGGAATATCGTACAGCCGCGGGGCAGGTCGGCCTCCCTCGGTACATCACTCACTGCACGGTGAAAGTTGGCTGGACTATTATGGAATCCCTGGGGATGTCTGGTCCAGGTATACTGTTTATCCCCAATGGTAAATGCAAACTTATCTTGGGAATCACGATGGAGAGGGCTGGACCAGAATCCATTTGCCATATCCAGTACAGTAAGGATCTTGTGGGTCGGGAGAGCCCATTTAAGATTGAGGATGGGCGTAATTTAGGAGTGACCCTGCTTGGGGCCGTGTAATCAATTGTGAGACGGTAACTCTCACCAGGATTGCTGACTGGTCATGTGGGGAAATTAATAATGTTGATAGTCTCTCGAAGATTTCCCCTCTCCACCAGTCCTTTCACAATTTCCACAACCGCCCTTCTGGCTTCAGATTTTATGGTGTTCTGGGCCCTCCACGACTATGGGGTCGATTTTAATCAAGTCTATATCTAATTTAGTATCTGTCTATCAGGACGGAGGCGCAAATAGCACCAAAGCCATTATCCTCCAGTTGCCAGTCACGTCCCGTAGAAGAGGCAACTTGGACAGTGCTCAAGCGGCTCGCACAAGTCCTCATCTTTAACTTTCTCCCATCGGGAAGGGACCAGATTAATTCGCCCTTCCTACAGTCTGTAAGGACTTTATACTCATTCTTTAAATCATTTCCCTTAATAGTTCTTTCATTTTTTTACACATATAAAATCACATCGGTATACACAGATTATTGATTTCTACTAGAGTGGTCTCACTCAAGTATGCAGGGGTTCCTTGTCCGTTAATCCCCTTCACAAAAATCATCTTGTTAGTTATGGGCAGAGCTCGGTCAGTAATAGATAATGGAGGCTGTCGTGTCCACTAGCATCTCACGCTACCAGTGGAGATATATAGATCCTTCCCTCCTCATCACCCATGCCCATGGGGGCTGCCGGACATCAGTCCGATGTATTCTGGGTGTTGCTTGGTTTGCCCCTTTCGCCACAGTACTCACAAGTGAGCTTCCCCCTACAATCCCGTTTTGCCACAACTGTGACACGCGGGTCTGGATTTCGTCTTTGTGACGGCGCCGAGGTTTTCCTGCTTTATATTACGGGGGTTTCCTCCCGTGTCCTCCTTAATGCCTGTTGTCCATTGTAGCAGGGCATCATAGTCTTGGAGAACGATGACCCCCATCTTGAGGACAGCCTGATACGCGGGAGACAGCCCCCTCCTTGAAAGCACGCCCGGTCAGAGTGCTCTGTCTGGGGAGTCCCTGAGCATTCTTGGTAGACCCTAAAGAGGCGATCCCCATATTTGGAGGCGCCCTCCCCCTTCTGTTTGGGGTTGGTTATTTTTGCCCATTAGTGGTCGGTTTCCCCAAAACACGCTGGATTTCGGCCTTAAATCCGTTGAAGGGCTCCTGCTGATCCTTTATCTCTGCTCTGACAGGGGTGTCCTGGGTCTATCTACCACTCCCACCATCCTGTCTGTGCAGCATCAGCAATATCAGACCCGTCAGATACTAGACGCCACTTGTCCCGAGGCCATGCAGCCCAGTGGATATCCCTTAAATGTAGTTGGTGGCCCACCCAGAGGATATCTAATTCAGCCCAAAACTTTGCATTATTACTATGGGGTTGTAAGCGACTCAGCTGCTTCCATCTAAGATCTGCTGCAATTCACCTGGTGTAACTGGCTAATATTTTCCATTCGCGTTAGTTCCTTCCCAACTGTGACGCACTGGGGCCGAGTTGATTTCCTCGGGAGGGTCGACAGTGACAGTTCAGGGGGTCCGACCGGGCCCTCCGGGCATTATAAGGTGGCAATGATCCCCACAGACTATTCTCTAGCAACTGATTTTTCTTTTCCAATTGCCTTACTCGGGATTGAAACACTCGATCTCCTCGGTCTATTTCTTTGTGGATTCCAAAGTCGATGAGGCCGGCCAATTGATGGACCAAAAGGATTCCAATTTTCTTGGTCCTATCTTTTCGCACATGAGCCAATTTCGCTGTTGATTTAGGGTCTGGGGCAGATCCCAACCGCTCATCCTCCTCTAATGAGTGAATGTCTGTTTGTCATATACCGGGACCTGTGGATCCCCATTGATCTCCCGATTCTGCCATAACAATGATAGCTTTATACTCATGGATCCTCTGTCGGTCGATCGCGTTTTCCCACAAGTCGCGTCTCACCCAGGATCGTTCCTATCGGTGTCTGGCGATACCTGTTTTAGGAAGTGATCAGTTCCCCATATCCCGCTTATTTAATCTAGGCATTTACCCCAAGCGGGAACGATCACACTGACATCTGAGTATGACTCAACTCAGAGGCCACACAAAAGACACTCACTTATTCACTCTGAGCAGATCAACAGTTGCTGACGAAGGGCTTTTGCCCGAAACGTCGATTCTCCTGCTCCTTGGATGCTGCCTGACCTTCTGCGCTTTTCCAGCAACACGTTTTTCAGCTCTTAACCCTTCGTGTTCTGAACCTTTCAATATCCATTTTCATAGAGATGTACAGCGTGGAAACAGACCCTTCGATCCAACCCGTCCATGCTGACCAGATATCCCAACCCAATCTAGTCCCACCTGCCAGCACCCAGCCCACATCCCTCCAAACCCTTCCTATTCATAGACCCATCCAAATGCCTCTTAAATGTTGCAATTGTACCAGCCTCCACCACTTCCTCTGGCAGCTCATTCCATTCACTCTGTGTGAAAAAGTTGCCCCTTAGGTCTCTTTTATATCTTTCCCCTCTCACCCTAAACCTATGCTAGATTCTCCGACCCCAGGGAAAAGACTTTGCCTATCTACCCTATCCACACCCCTCATAATTTTGTAAACCTCTATAAGGTCACCGCTCAGCCTCCGATGTTCCAGGGAAAACAGTCCCAGCCTGTTCAGTCTTTCCCTATAGCTCAAATCCTCCAATCCTGGCAACATCCTTATAAATCTTTTCTGAAGCCTTTCAAGTTTCACAGCATCTTTCCGATAGGAAGGAGGAGACCAGAATTGCACGTAATATTCCAACAGTGTCCATTCATTTGTAACAGTATCAATATCGTGTTACAATTTTATGCTATTGTCAACACTGTCTATAATGCGGCCCAATTTTGTGATTTCAGCAATTTTGGATATTTAATTGTTTTTATGCCATTATCCAAGTTGTTAATGAATATTGTGAATGATTGAGACTCCAACACAGAAGGACAACACTAGTCATGCCTGCCAATTTGAGTACTTACTCATTATTCCATCTATTACCTGCCACTCAACCAATTTCTCATCCATGTCAGTAATTTGCCCTCAGTTCTGTGGGATCCCACCTTAGTTAACTGTCTCTTGTGTGAGACTTTATCAAGGTCCTTCTGAAAGTCTGTATAGAGTCCATACGAACAACATCCACTGACTTACCACCATTGTCCACCACCATTGTCACCTGTTGCAAAAGCTTTTTGTTTGTCAGGCATGACCTATCCCCTCGATTAACTGAAATATTTTGAGGTGATCAGTCACCTTATCCTTGATTATAGATGCCAGCTATTTCCCCACCACAGATGTCTAGTCTGTAATTCCCTGGTTTCCCTCTGTCACTCTTTTTAAAGAGTGAAATGACATGTACAAATTTCCTATCCAGATGTACAACTCCCTGAATTCAGGGAACTCTGAAAAATTATTTTTAAGGCATCAGCAGTGTGCTGTCCGATCTTCTTTAATATCCATGGATGGAAACCATCAGGTCCTGGGAATTTGTCACTCATCAGTTCCATTCATTTCACCATTATTAGAACATAGAACATAGAGCAATACAGCACACAACAGGCACTTCGGCCCTCAATGTTGCACCAACCTGTGAATTATTCTCAGCTTGTCCTCCTACACTATCCCAAAATCATCCATGTGCTTATCTAAGGATTGTTTAAATCTCCCTAATGTGGCTGAGTTGACTACCTTAGCAGGTAGGGCATTCCATGCCCTTATGACTCTCTGCTTAAAGAACCTGCTTCTGACATCTGTCTTAAATCTATCACCCCTCAGTTTGATGGTATACTTAAACTAATTTTATTAAGATCCTGTGCCTGATCCTTTGTTAATTTCTTTGGGACTTCTGGCAGGATATCCTCCTTTTCTGCTGTGAATACTGCAGCAAAATGACCATTCAGCAAATCAGCCATTTCCCCATGGTCATTGACAATGTCCCTACTCTCAGCCTTCAGTGGGCCAATAGTACTCTTAACCAGCACTTTCTCTGTATATAACTATAACATCTCTTATTGTCTTTTATAATCGTTGATTCTCTTACTGATTAAAAGTCTGTTTACCTCAGCTTTGAATAAACTTAACAACTCAACTTCAACAGCACCCTGTAGTAAAGAATTCCACAGATTCACTATCCACAATAAATTCTTGCCCATCTCTATCATACAGACTTTTAAACAATAAAAGAATGTGGAACCTGCAGGAAAGAGGAATTGAGGATCAATCTCATTGAACAGCAGAGCTGACTGGATGGGCCGAATAGCCTATTTCTGCTCCTACATCTATGGTCTTCTGATTTTAAATGTGCGACCCCTTACACTGAGATTATGCCTACTGGTCCTAGACTCTCTCAAAAGGGGAAACAACCTCTTTGCATGTACCCAGTCAAGTCTCTTAAGAATGTTTCAATAAGATTTGTTCTCATTCTTCTCAAATTTAATGAATTTTAGGCTAAGGGAATAGCAGATTTAAAATAGAGAAGAAGAGAAATTACTTCTCTTGAAGAGTCATGAAGCTGTGGAATTCTCTAGTGCTGGTTGTGTTAGCTGCTGAGATATTGAGTAAACTTAAGAAAGCGATAGATAAAGTTATAATGCGTAATGTGTTGAGAAGTTACGGAGAGTGGGCAGGAAAGTGGAGTTGAGGCCAAGATGAGATCACCCATAAATGGCAGAGGAGGCTTGAGGGGCTGAATTGTCTTTGCCTGCTGCTAGTTTTTATGTTCTTATGAGTGCAGGCCTAACCTACCCAACCTCTCCAACTTAGAAAATCCCTCCAAATCTAGTATTACCCAAGTGAACCCTCTCTGGGCTGCCTCCAATACCAGTAGATTTTTCTTAAATAGGTGAACAGTCTGATTAGATGCAGTCTGATTAAGGCTTTGTATGATTTTAGCAAAACGTTTCTATTTCCTTTGAAATAAAGGCTAACAGTCCTTTTGCTGTCCCTATTACCCCCTGAATTTATATGCTAGCTTTTTGAGATTTATACACAAAGTTTTCCAAATTCCTCTGTTCCATAGTTTTCTGCAATCCTTTTCCATTCATATAATATTCAGCTCCTCTATTTTTCCTGCCAAGGTACTTCACCTGATATTTCCTCATATTATCTTCGAATGCCATATTTTTGTCCATTTGCTTAACCTGTCGTGGTTGTGGGTATGTTCCCTGAATTGGGAAGTTGATTTGCAGACATTTTGTCCCCTGTCTAGGTGACACCTTCAGTGCTTTGGAACCTCCTGTGAAGCTGCTGTACTGTGTCTTCTGGAATTTATTTGGTTCCTGCTGCTTCCGGTTGCTAGTTCCAGTTGTTCGTTGTAGTATATTGGGTCTAGGTGTACGTGCTTGCTGATAGAGTCTGTAGACGAGTACCATGCTTCTGGGAATTCTGTGGCTGTCCTCTGTTTAGCTTGGCCTATGATTGTTGTGTTGCAACTTTATCCATTACAGCCCATAAACCGACAGCCATGTTCAGACAGCAACTCAGCAGTTCAAAAAAGTCCTACACCAATCATGTGCAAGACAAATATAATTTTCAAGATTCCATGCAAAGAGTGCACTAAACACTATATAGGGTAAACAGGCAGACAACTAGCAATCTGCATCCACGAACACCAACCAGCCACTAAAAGCCATGAGGCTGTCACTGGAAGCCATACACACAGATGACAGGGGCCACAAATTCGATTGGGACAACACAACGATCATAGGACAAGCCAAACAGAGGACAGCCAGAGAATTTCTAGAAGCATGGCACTCATCCATGGACTCCATTAACAAATACATAGATGGAGACCCAATATACCGGCCACTACAGTGAACAATTGGAACTGGCAACCAGAAACAGTCGGAACCAAAGACACAGTACAGCAACATCACAGGGGGCTCCAAAGCAGTGAAGATATCACCTAGACAGAGGACGAAATGTCCGCAAATCAACTTCCCAGCTTGGTGAAACATACCCATAACCATGGCAACCGGCACACAAGCTATAAATCTTTACACAAACATTGATTTGCTTAACCTGTCTATATCTATCTGCAGACTCTTTATGTCAATGTCACCACTTGTCTTTCCAAATATGTTTTGTGACATCTATAAACTTGTTTAAAATAAATTCACTTTCCTCATCAAAGTAAGTAATATATTCAACAAATAATCATGGCCTCAGCACTGATCCCTGTGGTACTCCACTAGTCACAAACTGCTATATTGAAAATGCCCCCTTTATTTCAACTTTGCCTTCTGCTAGTTAGTGAATCCTTTATCCACTGTGCTCCTTTACTAACATGGTTGAAGTTTCTATGAGATGTGGACTAATATGTAAAGAGATCGAGATGAATTATGTCTGGCAAGAGCATCTCAGACTGGGAAGAAGCACAGCCTCAAAATTAGAGGCTGACCTGGCAGGAGTGCAAATAGGAGCCACTTAACTGAGAAAATGGCCTTTGGAACTAATTTCTGCAATGAGAAATTGATTCATTGATTAATACCAAAAGAATAATTTTTGTTCAACAAAGATATTATGATATATAGTAAAAAGATACGTGTTGAGTCAAAGTCAATAATAATAATACAGGTTTGAAGAGCTTAATAAAGAGCGGCATAGTGGTTAGCACTGCTACCTCACAGTACCAGGGACCCAAGCTTCCAGTCTGTCTGTGTGCAGTTTACACTTACAGTTTGTCCAATGTGTGCAGGAGGGTTTCTTGACACAATATGTAGATAGGCCAACATGAGGTGAGGCCATACTGGATTTGGTTCTGGGTAACGAACCAGGCCAGGTGTTAGAATTGGAGGTAGGTGAGCACTTTGGGGACAGTGACCACAATTCAGTGACTTTTACTCAAGTGATGGAGAGGGCTAAGTGTGCACTGCAAGGCAAGAGTTATAGCTGGGGGCAGGGAAATTATGATGCGGTGAGGCACGACTTAGGATGCGTGGCTTGGAAAAGTAGGCTTCAAGGCAAGGGCGCAATTGATATGTGGAGTTTGTTCAAGGAGCAACTATTGAGTGTCCTTGATAAGTATGTACCTGTCAGGCAGGGAGGAAAGGGTCGTTTGAGGGAGCCGTGGTTTAATAAGGAATTGGAATCCCTTGTTAAAGGGAAGAGGGCGGCCTATGTAAAGATGAGGCGTGAAGGTTCAATTGGGGCGATTGAGAGTTATAAGGTAGCCAGGAAGGATCTGAATAGAGAGCTAAGAGCAGCAAGGAGGGGACATGAAAAGTCCTTAGTTGGTAGGATTAGGGAAAACCCTAAGGCTTTCTATAGGTATGTCAGGAATAAAAGAATGACTAAGGTAGGAATAGGTCCAGTCAAGGATAGTAGTGGGAAGTTGTGTGTGGAGGCTGAAGAGATTGGGGAGACACTGAATGAATACTTTTCGTCAGTATTCACTCAGGAACAGGACATTGTTGCCAATGTGAATACTGAGTCACAATTAATTAGAATGGACGGCTTTGAGGTATGTAGGGAAGAGGTGTTGGAAATTCTGGAAAGGGTGAAAATAGATAAGTCCCCTGGGCCTGATGGCATTTATCCTAGGATTCTCTGGGAAGCAAGGGAGGAGATTGCAGAGCCATTGGCCTTGATTTTTATGTCGGCGTTGTCTACAGGAATAGTGCCAGAAGACTGGAGGATAACAAATGTGGTTCCCTTGTTCAAGAAGGGGAGTAGGGATAACCCTAGTAACTATAGGCCGGTGAGTCTCACTTCTGTTGTGGGCACAGTCTTAGAGAGAATTGTAAGGGATAGGATTTATGAACATCTGGATAGGAATAATGTGATCAAGGATAGTCAGCATGGTTTTGTGAAGGGCAGGTCGTGCCTCACAAACCTTATTGAATTCTTTGAGAAGGTGACTAAGGAGGTAGATGAGGGTAAAGCGGTATATGTGATGTATATGGATTTTAGTAAGGCGTTTGATAAGGTTCCCCATGGTAGGATACTGCAAAAAATATGGAGGTATGGCATTGAGGGTGAGTTGGAAGTTTGGATTAGGAATTTGCTGGCTAGAAGAAGACAGAGGGTAGTAGTTGATGGTAAAGGTTCATCTTGGAGTGCAATGTTCCGCAAGGATCTGTTTTGGGACCATTGCTGTTGGTCATTTTTATAAATGACCTGGAGGAGGGGCTGAAGGTTGGGTGAGCAAGTTTGCGGATGATATGAAAGTCGGTGGAGTTGTTGACAGTGAGGAAGGATGTGGCAGATTACAGCGGGATATAGGTAAGCTGCAGAGCTGGGCAGAAAGGTGGCAAATGGAGTTCAATGTAGGTAAGTGTGAAGTGATTCACTTTGGTAAGAGTAACAAGAAGATGGATTACTGGGCTAATGGTCGGATACTTGGTAGTGTGGATGAGCAGAGAGATCTTGGTGTCCATGTACACAGATCTCAGAAAGTTGCCACCCAGGTAAATAGTGCAGTGAAGAAGGCATATGGTGTACTGGCTTTTATTGGTAGAGGAATTGAGTTCCGGAGTCCTGAGGTCATGTTGCAGTTGTATAAGATTCTGGTGCAGCCTTATCTGGAGTATTGTGTGCAGTTTTCGTCACCATATTATAGGAAGGATGTGGAGGCACTGGAACGGGTGCAGAGGAGGTTTACCAGGATGTTGCCTGGTATGGTAGGAAGATCATATGAGGAAAGGCTGAGGCACTTGGGGCTGTTTTCATTGGAGAAAATAAGGTTTAGGGGTGACTTGTTAGAGGTGTACAAGATGATTAGGGGTTTAGATAGGGTTGACCATGAGAACCTTTTTCCACGTATGGAGTCAGCTATTACGAGGGGGCATAGCTTTAAATTAAGGGGTGGTAGGTATAGGACAGATGTTAGGGGTAGATTCTTTACTCAGCGAGTCGTGAGTTCATGGAATGCCCTGCCAGTAGCAGTGGTGGACTCTCCCTCTTTATGGGCATTTAAACGGGCATTGGACAGGCATATGGAGGATAGTGGGCTAGTGTAGGTTAGGTGGGCTTTGATCGGCGCAACATCGATGGCCAAAGGGCCTGTACTGCGCTGTAGTTTTTTATGTTCTATGTTCTATTTCTCCCTATGTCTGGGTGTGTTTGCTCTGGTTTCCACCCTCAAAGTCCAAAGCTTTGCAGGTTAGGTGAATTGGCCATCTTAAAATCATGCATAGTGTTCAGGGATGTGTAGGTTAGTGGCATTAGTCAGGTGTATTTAGATAAGATCTCCTTTTGTTCTTCTCAACTCCAAAGAGTACAAGCCCAAGCTACTCAACTTTTCCTCTGAAGACAGTCCTTCCATATCTGGTATCAGCCTAGTAAACATTCTGGCAATCTATCAGAAGTTTACAGAAACAGTTATCAGTAACTAATCTTAACTCTGCCCAAAACACTGATTCTTCTGCTCCTTGAAAGCTGCCTGACCTGCTGTGCTTTTCCAGCACTACACCTTTTGACTCTGACCTCCAGCATCGGCAGTCCTTGCTTTCTCCAACTCTTATTTCTACATCTCTCTGCATCTTTTCTATGTTTATTCTGTTAATTTGTTTAATTATCTTAAGAGTATCTCTTTGATTTCCTCTTAGCGTTCCTTCTTCAAAAGTTATTTTCAGTCTTTCCCAGAGATGTTGGGAACAATTTAACATTATATTTGGGTGCAGTGTATGATTTGGTTCTGATTTGTAATCTTTACAGGAAGTGATTTTGTTCACAATCTTCTGCTAACTCAGCAATTTATAGATTTATCCACAAAGTATGCTCTGGTGTCAGGATTGCAAATGGTACAGAAAGCCTTGTTGTATCCTCAGGTACATTTTCCTCATTGTGCTCTGCTGAATGTTCTCTAGTCTTCCAAAATCTACTGGGCTTTCAGTTATCCTGGCTGATGTTACGGACTGGCATATTCCAAGATTCAGGAAAATGTGATGATGGATTCACTGGAGCTTGGGGCAGCTGAGTTACAATGGAGTAAAGTCTAAGACTTCTCAGCTATTTCGTATCACGGGCTGAAAACTCTAAAACCCCTTGAGGTATGTGCCTCACATATTGTGTATGTAGTAACTCAAGAATATTGAAAATGTAGTGAGGCAACTAAAGGTGAAACATGTGCTATAGATTATATCACTGCAGTTTCATTGACTTCCAGTTGGGCTGTTTTGCCCTTGGGATGTATATCTTGGGCTGTGGAATGTATTGTGTAAATATTAAATGGATTCAAGTCGGTCTTGCTGCCTTGGGATGTGTTGAATCTTCTTGCAAGTCCAGTCATATTCAATTCTAAATGTTTTTGTTATGCTTTAGTTTTGAAATTTTATGATTAAGCTAACATTTTGCAGATCAAGCTGTTGGTGTCAGTTATGACCAAAGGTCCAACATGTCTGTCTTCATTATATCATTATACTATTCTTTTCAATTCATTATTCCCAACCAATATGCACACACAGAGTTAAGGTTAGTTACTAATAACTGTTTCTGTTAACTTCTGATAGGTAAGTTAAGATTAGTTACTGACAACTGTTTTGTTAACTTATGATAGATTGCAAGGATGTTTACTAGGCTGATACCAGGTATGGAAGGACTGTCTTCAGAGGAGAGGTTGAGTATATTGGGTTTGTACTCTTTGAAGTTTAGAAGAATAAAAGGAGATATTATTGAAATAAAGAAGATATTTAAGGAGCTTGACTGGGTAGATGTTGCAAGGTTGTTTTCCTTGTGGAGAATCTAGAACCAAGGGCATAATCTCAGAATATGGGGCAGCACATTTAAGACAGAAATGAGGAATTTCTTCTCTCAGTGGGTAGTGAATCTGTAAAATTATTTACTGCAGAGGGTTGTAGAGGCTGAAATTTTAAGAATATTCAAGGCTGAGACAGATTTTTATTCAGTAAGGGAATCAAGGGTTATGGGGAAAAGGCAGGAAGTGAATTGAGAATTATCAGATTATCCATAATCTCAGAGCTGATTTAAATGGGCCAAAGGCCTGCTTCTGCTCCTACATTTTACGATCATATACGATAAAATCCAATTTGATGGGGAACATTATCAAGACTCATTAAATTTACCCAAATGTTGAGAGGGAGAAGATACACTCTGATTTATGAAGAATGTAGGCCTACCTGCACAGGTGCTTGGTGATTTTTAACTAGCTGCAATATTTGGAGTGTGAGTCCTGAGAAATATAAAACAAAGGGCACAGCCATATAGGGAGTGCAACAGTTCTGAGTGTCTATGTGCATAAGTCTTGCTGATAGTTGGGCAGCTTGAGACAGTGGTTAAATAAAGCATACAGCATTCTGATCTTTACTAATAGGGGTAGAGAATACAAGAGAAAGAAACTTATGTTGAACTTGTATAACAGACTGAATCAGTGTCAGCTGGAGTATCACATTCAGTTTAGAGCATTACACTTTTGGAAGAATGTGAAAACGCTGGACATGGTGCATAAATGATCCACAAGAATGGTTCTAGCAATGCAAAACTTCAGTTCTGATGATAAATCGAAGAAGTTGGGATTGTTTTCCTTTGAGAAAAGAAGACAAAAAGGAAATTCGATTGGGTTGTTCAAAATTCGTGAGGGTCTGGCAGAATCAAAAATAAGAGGGCACAGACTTGAAGCAATTGGTAAGCAAACTAAAAAAAAAACTGACATGAGGATAAACTCTCTCTCAGCAGCAAATACTTAGGATTTCAAGTACACTGTCTGAGAGTGTGATGGAGGCAGGTACATTAGGCAAAGGCTCTGGTGCAGTGGTAATGTCACTTGGCTAATAATTCAGAGTGTCCAATATTGTGGGAACATTGATACAAATTCCATTATAGCAGATGGTGAAACTTGAATGAAAACAAAAGTGGAGTTAAAAGGTAGTTCAATTGCGACCATATAATCAGCAGGGATTGATGTCTAAACCCACCTGGCTCACTAATGCTCTTCAGCGAAAGAAATCTGCCCTCTTTACCTGATCTGGTCTACATGTGATTCCAGACCCACAGTCTTGACTCTGAAATACCCTCTGAAATGGCCTAACAATCATCTCAGTTCATGGACAATAAATGCTGGTCCAGCCAATGATGCCTACATCCTATGGACCAATAAAAAAAACTCAAAACATGCAAAAAGAAATTCATGTGTTAATTGAAAAGGTAGAATATACAGGGTTAGGGGAGAAAGGAAGTAGGTGAATTGATCATTTGGAGAGGCGGTGTAAACACAATGGGCTGAATGGCTTCCTTGTGAACTGTATCAATTCTGAGATTCTCAGAGTTTGAGTTACAGGGAGAGGCAGAATATTAGATTAGATTACTTACAGTGTGGAAACAGGCCCTTCGGCCCAACAAGTCCACACCCACCCGCCGAAGCGCAACCCACCCATTCCCCTACATTTACCCCTTTACCTAATACTACGGGCAATTTAGCATGGCCAGTTCACCTGACCTGCACATCTTTGGACTGTGGGAGGAAACCGGAGCACCCGGAGGAAACCCACGCAGACAAGGGGAGAACGTGTAAACTCCACACAGTCAGTCACCTGAGTCAGGAATTGAACCCGGGAGGGGGGCAGCCTTATAGAGGTTTACAAAATCACGAGGGACATGAATAGGATGAAAAGACAAGTTTTTTTTTCCAAGGATGGAGGTGTCCAAAATTAGAAGTTGCAGGTTTAAAAGGTGAGAGGGGAAAGATTTTAAAGGGACCTAAGGGGCAACCTTTTCACATAGAGGGTGCTGCATGTATGGAACAAGCTGCCAGAGGAAGTGGTGGAGGTGGGTTATATTACAACATTTAAAAGGCATCTGAACAGATATATGAATAGCTTAGAGGCTATGGGCCAAATGGGACTCAGTCAGATTGGGATGTCTGGTCAGCACAGACAAGTTGGACCGAAGGGTCTGTTTTCATGCTTTATGATTCTTTAACCAGATAGAAGTGATAACAAAGAATGGAAAAATCAGGAGCAGGGCCAGTTATTTAATGCTGCAAGACAATAGGATCCACTACCTAGTCAGCTATTTGTAAGGAATTTTCAGTTAATTTGTTAAATCTTTTTTTAAATAAGCAGCATCTAAGGTATGACTCATTAATTAATTAGATAGCAAATACCCAGAACAGAGATCTGAGTGACAAAGAGTGAATTAAATTACAGAAAGATTAGTGTCATGCTCGTGGAGTGAGTGGAGGTGCTCCACAAAGTGGCCCATTAAATCTTGTTTCATGTTGCCAATGTAGGGGTGGCTGCAGTGTGAGCAATGAATACAGTGTATTGAAAGAAATACATGTAAACTATTTCTTCACCTGGATAATGTTTGGGGCAGCAGAGGGTGCCCGGTGGCACAGTGGTTAGCACTGCTGCCTCACAGTGCCAGAGACCTGGGTTCAATTCCCGACTCAGGCAACTGTGTGGAGTTTGCACATTCGCCCAGTATCTGCATGGGTTTCCTCCCACAGTCCAAAGATGTGCAGGTCAGGTGAATTGGCTATGCTAAATTGCCCGTAATGTTAAGTAAAGGGGAATGGGTGGGTTGCGGGTCGGTGTGGACTTGTTGGGCTGAAGGGCCTGTTTCCACACTGTAAGTAATCTAATCTACAATAAGATTTGTTTTAAGGCTCTGTTTAGTATCACAGAACAAATGTTTTTGTTCTGATATTTCAAGAGTAGGTTATGGTTATAAATTTCCTGTTTGCACTAGCTACATGTTTAATGCTAAATAAAGTTTTCTGCTGGTATAGGTAAAGAGCCACACTCTGAAGGATTGTACATTCTTACACCTTCGAAAATCAAGGAGAATACATGGTGGAATGAGATAGAATACAGTAAGTGCAATGGATTCACTAAGTTTACCCAGAAATTAGGTAGTAAAGGACATTCTTTCAGATACATATGGGAGAACACAGTGACAATGAATTTGGGATGAATCTTTAAAATTACGGAAAAAGTAACAGGAAGCACAATTGCCAAAAATCATCATTCTATTTTAAACAAAGTAGGCATTATAATTAAATATTTTTAAATTGTCTGTAGAGGTATCACAGTTTATATAAACTGGCCTGGACATGGTCAACTGAAAGATTATGGTAAAGATGGTAACCCATTCTGTTTATATTAATTACAATTGAACTAGAACACTAAGTTAGGAGGCAGTCAGGTATGCACATGGGAGCATGAAATTCGAAAGAAATATGGACAGACTAAGTGAATGGATTTACCGGTGGCTCATGGAGTTCAATGTGGGAAAATGTGCATCCATTACAAGAAGAATACTTCCAAAATGAAGAGAAACCAGAAACTGGAAGAACAAAGTTACTTGACTTGTGTCCAAAAGACACAAATTATTTAGGCACAAAAATTAATCAAGGCTAATAAAAAGCTGGCCTTTAGCTCAAGCAACTAAGCTGGATACAAAACAGATGAGGTTATGATTCAGTTAAATATAGCTTTGTTTTAAAATGATAAGATTTGTTTCAGAAGTTCCATTTGTAAAGAATCCTTGCTTTGAAACTGCAGAGATAAGAAATCATTATGAATTTCTAAGAACAAGTGAGCTAGACGCTGACAACAGGTAAAAAAATGTCAAGTTAAAGAAGCTGTTTACAAGTTTCATATGAAAGGTTATCCAAGTTTTTTATTTTGTCCAAGCAGGGGGGTTAAAGTGTTTATTGTAAAGGGTGGCACGGTGGCTCAGTGGTTAGCACTGCTGCCTCACAGCAGCAGGGACCCAGGTTTGATTCCAGCCTCGGGTGACTGTCTGGGTGGAGTTTGCACATTCCCCCAGTGTCTGCATGGGTTTCCTCTGGCTTCCTCCCACAATCCAAAGATGTATAGATTAGGTGAATTGGCCATGTTAAGTTACCCATAGTGTTCAGGGACGTGTAGGTTAGGTGCATTAGTCACATGTAAGCTGAGGTTAGGGGAATGGGTTTGGGTGGGTGACTCTTCAGAGGGTCAGTGTGGATGTATTGGGCTGGATTGTAAATATCTTCATTTGCTTCTGTATAACAAAATTAAAATTTAGAAATCTCATTTTGGAGATGTATTTTCTGCAGCAACATTCAGGAAATAAATGTGTATTTTAATGTTACTCATGTGGGAAGTCTTCTGAGCATCAAAACCTCAGAACTTGGAGCAAGAGTAGGCAATTCGGCCGCTTAAGCCTGCCCTGCCATTCAAAAGGAGTTTAAGATGGGTGTGGTATTTCAAGATACAACACAAGGAAAGTCAATCAAATCATTCGCTCATTTAATCACCACACATGAATGATTTGTTCTAGCTAAATTGTCAAACTTGCAAGTTTTGAGCAGATTTAAAGCATTTTATTGCAGTTTTACAATAGTGAACGACTTAAAAAAAAACAGTATTGGGTCTAGAAAGTGTACAATTGATAAACACGCCATGCTGTCAGTCAAAAGTGAGGTAGTGAAACAGATTTAAATCCATACAGGTTAGATGTCTTCCTTGGTTCATAAGCTTTGAGTTGTAAACACCTCACTTAAAAGATAATGAGGTGATCAGCCATAGTTTATGAAGAATCATAGGCATCTCTCTCCATGAGAGACATACCAATGGCTTTCACTGCATGAGCACCACGGAGGGCAAGGCAAGGAGGCATATTTCCGTGACTTAACGCACCTTTATATTTGTTCAGAAAACAATCAGAATTTAAAAGGACCGTTTGTTTTCTTGGTTTGAACAGAGATTAAAAAATGATTCAGTTTAGATGAGAAAACAGCAGCATCATCACAGTTCTTTGGGTTCTTGGGTTTCTGTAACTGTTTATTGCATGTGTTCATTACTGCCCACTACTCAGTGTCCTTTCTGATTTTTCAATGACATCAGCAGCCTTATTGTTGAGCTCTCTGCATTCCTTCAAAATATCTGTGTATTAAAAATAATGACCAGTCAGAATCATTAGTATTTAACAACATAACTGAAGCTTTAAAGTATTAGAATTATATTTAAAATGGAATCACTAAATTGTACAGTCAGTCAAACATTGAGGAAGAACCCTTACTATAAAACTTCTCAACAGCTTCATCAGACTCCGTTTTCTGGCTTGGTTTGAGCTCCCAGTAATTGTCCTCAACCCATTTCTTGGGAGCAGATAGTTTGCCAATGGGACCACTGCCGCACATTTCTAAAAATAAGAATAAAATTGCATTTAAGTAGCACCTTTTGCAATGTCACAATGTCCAAAACGATTTCATTGTCAAAATACTTTTGAAGGCTACTTTTGTAATGTAGGAAACCTGGCAGCTAATATGCACAAAGCCATCTGCCATCACAGCAATGTGTGAGTTGGTTGAGGGATTAATATTGACCAAGGAAAACACCACTACGTTTCGTCATATTATAAGAAGGTTAAGCAATTTCTTTATATTAGTTTATTCTGTAGAATGGAGTTAGTGTGCTGAGAAGATGAAGTTGTGAGATAATGTGGAGTTACATCACCAACTGCTGGTTACAACCTTCAATTACAGAAGTTACTGGGACCAATTTCAGGAAATCTCCATTGTACCAGATGACATCAACATTTTCAAATGTAAAATATTGGCAAAATTGATGACATCAAGTATGGCTTACGGGCAGGAAATGTGCTCACGGAACACTAAAGTGTAAAAGTGGGAAAACATTCCAGAGAATACACAAAAGAATAATCAAACATGACTTTCAATACAATGCCGTCCATTTTACATGTGATGGAATATTCACCACTTGCCTAGAGGACGTCAGTTTCAATAACACTCAAGAAGCATTACACACCCATGATAAAGCAATTGCTTGATTGACACCACATCCACAAACATCCATTTCCCTCACCAATGTTCAGTGGCACCGGTGTGTACCATCTACAAGATGCATTTCTATGAGTCACCAGAATTCCTTCACCATCCAAACCCATAATCTTGTCCATCTGGAAGGACAAGGGGAACAGATCCATGGGAACACCAACACCTGCAAGTTCCCCTTCAAGTCACACACAATCCTGACTTGGAAATCTATCACCATTCCTTCAGTGTTGCTGGGTCAGAATCCTGAAACTTTCTCCCTGTCAGCACTGTGGGAGTTCATACAGCACATGGACTGCAGTTGTTCATGAAATCAGCTTATCGCCACCTCCTCAAGGGCAACTAGGTTCAGGCAGTAAATGCTGGACTAGACAGTGAAACAGACATGATCAAACAAAAGAACCATAATCGAAATGGGAGAGGAGGGCAAGGGTAGAATGATAAGACCTGTCCAATCTGATTGGTTGGCAGCACCAACAGTCTCCATTGCATCAGAATGTGATAATGAAGTCCACTGGAACTGGAAGCAGGCCCCAGGATGAAGATAGCTATGCTGCCCAGAACAAATAACGGAATTTTGACTGGAAACCCAGGGAGGGTTGTGGGGACATGGGGCTGACAGGATTTGGAGGCCATGTAGGGAGGAACAAAGTATGGGTAGGATAATCCAGTGGCTTGACTAATTCAATGATACTATAGTTCAAATTCTGTCAAGGGAGCTGGTGGAACTTAAATTCAACAATGTAGAAGCCCTCACTATTAATCTTCTGTTTTTCTCTTTTTTTTTTGGTTTGGAACTGGGAGTTAAACTTCTAAAGAGACACCAAAGACAGATTGTTGCTTTTGGGAACTGGCCAGGAAGGTAATGCAAATTTAAGAAAGGTTGCAAGAAGTGTAGACCAGTGAGTTTGACATCATTGGTGGGTAAGTTGTTGGAGGGAATTCTAAGGGACAGGATTTACGTGCATTTGGAGAGGCAAGGACGAATTAGGCTTTGTGCGTCGGAAATCATGAATCACTAACTTGAATTTTTTTTTGAGGATGTGACCAAAAAGATAGACAATGTTGTCTACATTGATTTTAGTGAAGCCTTTGACAAGGATTCGTATGGTAGACTGGTTAGCAAAATTAGATCACATGGGATTCAAGGAGAGCTTGTCAATTGGATACAAAATTGGCTTGATAGTAGAGGGTGGGGATGGATGGTTGTTTCTCATACTGGAGGCCTATGGCCAGTAATATTCTGCAGGGATCAGTATTGGGTCCACTGTAGTTTATCATTTATATAAACAACTTGGAAGAGAATTTAGGCAGTACAGTTATTAAGTTTGCTGATGACACTAAAATTGGTTGTATAGTCAACAATAAAGAAGGTTATTTAAGATTACAAAAGGATTTTGATCAATTGGGCCAATGGTCTGAGGAGTGGAAGATTGAGTTTAATTCGGATAAATGTGAGTTATTGCATTTTGGCAAAATGAACAAGGGCAGGACTGAGACAGTTAATAGCAGGGTGTTAGGTTATGTTATTAAACAAAGAGACCCAAGCATTCAGATATATAATTCTTTGAAAGTTGCCTCTATTGCTCAGACCATTGAGTTTAGGAGTGGGATGTCATGTTGAAGTTGTATAGGATGTTGGTGAGGCAAGTTTTGGAGCATTGTGGTCACCCTACTAGAAGAATATTAGTAAATTGGAGAGGGCTTAGAAAATATTTCCAAGCAAGTTTCCAGGACTGGAGGCTTTGAATTATAAGGAGCATTTGGATAGGCTGTGACTTTTTTCACTGAAGCGTAGGAGATCGAGAGGTATCCTTATAGGGGTTTATAAAATCATGAGGGGCATAGCAAAAGTCTTTTCCCTGCGATAGGGAAGTTCAAAACTCATCTTAAAAATATGCCCTTGAGTGGAGACAGATTTGAAAAAGGGGACCTGAGAGGCAACCTCTTCAGAGAGAGGATGGTTCAGATGTGGAATGACCTGCCAGAGGAAGTGGTAGATGCAGGTATACTTACCACATTTAAAAGACATTTGGACCGATATATGAATTGGAAACGTTTAGAAGGATATGAGCCAAATGCAAGCAAATGGAACTTGTTTTAGTTTGGGAAATTTGGTCAGCATGGATGAATTGCACTGAAGGTGTGCTGTATGACTCAAACTTAATTTCTGATCTAAGGACACTGTAGACAAACCAGCACTGAGCTGTCAATTAAGGGAAGATCAGTGCTAAATCCTAGGCAAAAGTGAGGACTGCAGATGCTGGAGTAAAGACGAGAGTGTGGTGCTGGTTAAACACAGTAGATCAGGCAGCACCTTTCATGCTCCTCAGATACTGCCTGACCTGCTGTGCTTTTCCAGCACCACACTCTCTAGTGCTAAATCCTAGCCAACCACAGATTTTTGATTGAAAACAGCAGAAACTGATTCTGACTGGGTTTTGGCATGAGGGCGATTTTTGGCTGCTTCTGAAAACTGCTGTTGTGTTTTATTCTCTTTTTTTTTCCCCTCCAGTTATCCAATTGTTGAATGTTCTAGGAAAAGAATTCCAGTCTGTAAGTAGTAAGTAAATATTTCCACGAGTCTGCTGAAAATGTTTGCAATAACCAGTGACTTCAGAATTCAAATAAGATATACAATTCTACCTATCTGTGAACAAACCATTTTCTAAGGATTTCATGAAGGCCTAGTAACCATCATTGGAAATGGTTTACTAAACTGGCAAAGTACAATTCTTTTGTTTTCTTTGTAATTTATCCCTGAACTGTGTCTGCACATCTGTGGCAGTCTCAAAAGGATTGAGCTTTAGATTGTAGATATTAATTAGATTGCATTGTTGCTTATGTGTTTGGCACAGTTACATTATAACTTAAAGATTAACATTTTATTAATAAACTTTGTGTCCAATATCTATTATTCATAAAGTCTGGTTAGGAACAGTTAGGCAAATTGGAGGGTCACTTAATGTTTTAATTTCATGGTATTGTGAATCCAGTGATAGTGAGGCTGATTTGGTTTAACTGACTATCCCTGTGACCTAAAAAAAATCAATCTGGAAATGAAAGCTAGTGTCAGTGATGATGACTAATCGATTTTTATAACAGTTCATTGGTTTGATAATGCCCTTTACAGAAGGAAGTTTACTGTCGTCACCTGGTCTTGACTATGTAGGACTCTAGATGCTCACCATCTGTGGTTGACTCTTAATCTCCTTCTGAAATGGCAATAGAAAGCCGATCAGTTAAAGTATAATTCGGGATGGGTAACAGATACTGGTTTTGTCAGTGATGCTATCATCAGTCAACAGTGTTTATTGGTTAAGGGGAAACCAAAATAAAATCCTTCCACAATGCTGGACAGTAGCTGAATGGCTTTGTAGTCTGGTATAGCATTGTCCTGCAAATACCTCCAGTCATTACATGGTTTACTTCGCTCCCTTCTATGGCAGTAATAAAAGAAGAGGACAGCACCTTCCATTAGATATTATACAGAAAACTGAAGCAACTAAACCTATCGGAGAGCTGGAAAAATAAATGCTACACCAGAGGTCAATTCTATTTGCTGCCTGTGTTTCTTCTCTCTTCATGCTGGACTTGAACATGGCATTTCTTCAGAAACTGCAAGGACTAAGGGGATTCCTTTAAGCCCTCAAGACACACCATTACCATACACTTGGTGCAGCACATCTCATCTGAATTTACATTGAATCATTTACATGGTTGGAAAATAGGGCAGGCTGAAATCCAGGCCCATTAATCCCGCTGTTGATATCCTAACACATGACAGAGCTTTTAAAAGTAGTTATTTATTAAATCGCCTGCATTTTGTCATTTAAATGTTTCTATGTATAGTTATTTTACATTCAAAGTCAAATTTCTGTGGTACATAGGTGTGATTTATTCAGAGTCACCAAAGACACATTGTAGAACCTTACAGTATTCTTGCAATTGACTGCCCTTCCAGCCATTGTTCTGCAACTCCTGATTACCCATTAAAATGTTCAGAGTCACAAAACAAAGAATTCTAAATTATAAAGATTGGTGTAATTAGTTCCGGAAAAAAAACCTTTAGTTTTTCCAAATCTATGCTTCTGTGAAGTGAGTTGATAATTTGTACACTATACATTTGAGCGATTTGTTTTCTAACGTTTACTTTATAACTAAAGCCAATCTTTAACATTTCCAATTAGTTCTCCTTGATTTCCAGATTCATAAAAAAGCATAAACCTTAAATGTTAAGGATTTAAATTTACTGGGTAATTTCCAGTACCATACTTTTGACTCTGATCTCCAGCATTTGCAGTCCTCACTTTCTCCTAGTCTGGGTAATTTATGAATATCACACATTATTGGCACTTGGAATACAGCAGAAACTGCTTCCACGGCATTCCTACACTTTACATTTCTTCAGTACTGCATCCATATAGATATGTGTGTGTGTTTTGGTGCAGTCGTGTCCCCTTTTTTAAAAAACATTAGGATGAGTTGTCATCACAGAAGGATAAACAACAACACAGGATAAAACTTGCTACAAATATGGTAAGATTGAATGCACATAATTGTCACTAACAAGATTTTAAAACATTTGTTCATGGAACATGGATGTTGCTGGCTGGGCCAGCATTTGTTGCCTGGGCCAGCATTTGTTGCCCATCCCTAAATGCTCTTGAGAAGGTGATGGTGAGTTCTCTTCTTGAGCCACTTCACCCCTTAGAGAGTAAGGGAGAGGGAGAGACTGGTTGTGTATGTGTGTGTGACTATTTACCTTAATAAAAATAAATCCTACATATTACTCTAGTTAGCCAAACTGACATTGAAATGAATAAAGAAACAAAAGCAAAATGATTCACTTGTATTTCCATTTCACTGTATTCAAACTCAAAATTTAACAAGGTGCCAAGGTGTGCAAATTCCATTGTGCAAATTCCACAGCACAAAGGGTGGGAGTTCCAGGACTTTTACCCAGTAATGAAGAAGGAGTGGGTGATACATTTCCAAGTCAGGATGGTGATGGTTGGAGGAAACTTGCAGTGGAGGTATTTCCATGTTTTTCATCCTGGTCAGTGGTAGAGGCTGCCAGTTTAGAAAGTACTGTTGAAAGAGCATTGCTGAGTTGTTGCAGTGCACCTTGGAGATGGGGGAATTAATGTTGAAGGAGGTGGATAGGGTGTCAATCAAGTGGACTGCTTTGTCCTGGATGGTGTCAGGCTGCTTGAGGTGTTGCAGCTGTGATTATCCAGGTTAGTGGAGAATATTCTGTAACACTCTTGATAGGTGTCTTATAGATGATGGACAGGCTATGAGGTGACGATTTGTGGTGGTGGTGGTGTCCCTATCCTGGATCCAGAGGCCTGCGCTCAAGTCCTGACTCTCCAGAGGTAAAAACAACATTTCTAAACAGGTTGATTAAAAAAAAAACAAACAGAAATGCAACAGAACAAAATGTCAACTTTAAAATAAGGCACAATTAATGGTCAGCGAGATACAGGAAGATAGAGAACAGTACTGCTACAAATAATATAAAGTGTAATCAAAATATGGAAGAAAACAACTGAAAATAGATTAGAGTGTGAACAGGATCTGACTTGAGCATTTAAACTATGGATAGATACAACCAAAGCACAAAATTAAGGGCTAAATGCCCCCCTGCAGTGCTGTATTACATTATAACAAGCCTCTCCAATATGAAGCCAATTATGTAGATATCCTTGCATGTAGCAAGCATTTCCTGTAACATTATGTACATTCCCTGTAACACTTCCCTTGTCATACTTTATTAATAACACTTCCAGCACTTTATCATCAAATATCCCCAATGTTATTAAAAAGCCTGTTTATTAATTTGCTGTAACACCTTAGAATATTAGTTATTAAAACTGAGGGAGATAGAACATAGAACATAACAATACAGTGCAGAACAGGCCCTTTGGCCCTCGATGTTGCGCCGACCTGTGAACTATTCTCAGCTAGTCTCCCTACACTATCCCAAAATCATCCATGTGCTTATCTAAGGATTGTTTAAATCTCCCTAATGTGGCTGAGTTAACTACATTGTCAGTAGGGCATTCCACACCTAAGAAGAAAGAAGTCAAAACATTGCTTGGAAAAATGATCAGATATAATTGTTTATCCAAAGGATTAAAACAAAAATGTTTGGTCAGTTGGCAGTGACGTTACTTTAATCACAAAGCAAAATCGTATTTCTGAAAATATAGAAATAGTAAGGTGCCTGAGAAATAAACTAGATCAGGACTACAATGGAAGAAACATAATCAGAAGCCCAAAATCAAAAAGCACTCAGCACTCACTTGGGTCTGAAGTGAAAACGTGCATTCATTTACAATCTTAGCAATATAATAATAAAAAGGCACTAAACCTTTCAGAGAATCTTCCATCTTTTTGCAGAGCTGATACAAATCACTACCCCTTCCTGATAGCCTCTCTCCTGCAAATAAAAACCAGAAAAAAAAATTTTAAAGCCTCAAGCATCTCAATATTTAAAATTTTTAAATTTGATGGAAAGAACAAATAAAGAATCAAATTCATTCACTGCACAATTTGAATTATTTTACATCAATGATAGAAAATAGAAGCTATGAATATCAACAGAATAAATGTTAACTGCAATGGAAGAGATAAAAATGTTTTACTAAAAACAGCTCTCTCATCAACATGGAACTTTCCATTTAATTTTTTCTATAAATTCTATTTTTGTGCAAGAACAATGATCACTCTCGAACCTTAAATATTCAATCAAAAGCAAACGTAGGTTTCCATAGAGAGTAGGGTTTCGCTGATAGCAGCAACATTGATTTTATAGCTCACAAGCTGCCAAAGAAAGTAGGGCTGTTCTCCGAGAAGGACATTCACAGCTCGGATTGTCTATCAGGTTCCACAAGTTCCAAGCCCTGTATTGTATTGGCCGGGCGTGTTTTCAACTGCTAGAGTGTTGATCCTACTAGATGCAATTTCATGATCAGGACAACTTGGCACAACCTATTTGTACTTTTTGTAGCCCCTTTCTCATTGTAAATGAAGTGAGTAGAGGGAATCCTATAAAGGACAATTAGGATCTTGGGTGCTACGATCAAATTCCATTCTGAATCCAAGAGGTCGTTGTCCATCAGGTGTCTACTGTCCATGTATGCTTACAGATGTGTCATGGCCCTGTCTCAAACATTACATGTCTGTTGCCATAAGGCTTTTCAATGTCTGGCCAAGGGCTGCACATGATCTTTTCACATGAAGTCAGTTTGCATTGCACAACTGCAGTCTTGATAGGTTGCTAATATCTATATTTAGAGTGGCATGGTGGCTCAGTGGTTAGCACTGCTGCCTCACAGGCCAGGCACCCAGGTTCGATTCCCACCTTGGGCGACCGTCTGTGTGGATATTGCACATTCTTCCAGTGTCTGCGTGAATTTACTCCCACAATCCAAAGATGTACAGTTCAGGTGAAATGGCCATGCTAAATTGCCCACAGTGTTAGTGCATTAGTCAGGGATAAAAAAAAGGGTAGTGGAATGGGTCTCAGTGGGTTATTCTTCAGAGGGTCAGTGTGGACTTGTTGGGCCAAAGGGCCTGTTTCCATACTGTAGGGAATCTAATCTATTCTATCCAGTAGTATAGCAATTCTTTATGCCTTCAGGGTGCAAGCCACACAGGTAGCCTTCACAGCCACTGGTGCATGCTTGCCTCATTCAGCTAATTGTCCTGCTGGTCAGGACTTGTGGATCAGTTAAACCCAGACTCATCTCTCTGCACTAGTTCAGATCAGTGTAGCAGGGTCACTTTCTGCAGATTTTAGCTGGGACAGTCTTGGTGGACACTGGCACCACTCCCCACCTTTTCCTCCGCTACATCGATGACTGTATCAGCACTACCTCGTGCTCCCATGAGGAAGTTGAATAGTTCATCCACTTTACTAACACCTTCCACCCAGACCTCAAATTTACCTGGACCGTCTCAGACTCCTCCCTCCCCTTCCTAGACCTCTCCATTTCTATCTCGGGCGACCGACTCAACACGGACATTTACTATAAACCGACCGACTCCCACAGCTACCTAGATTACACCTCCTCCCACCCTTCCCTCTGTAAAAACGCCATCCCATATTCCCAATTCCTTCGCCGCATCTGCTCCCAGGAGGAGTAACTCCAATACCAAACAACCCAAGTGGCCTCCTTCTTCAAAGACTGCAATTCCCCCTTAGACGTGGTGGACTATGCTCTCAACCGCATCTCCTCCGCCCTTGAATCCCGCCCCTTCAATCGCCACCAGGACAGAACCCCACTGGTCCTCACCTACCACCCCACCAACCTCCGGATACATCGTACCATCCTTCGTCATTTCCACCACCTCCAAACAGACCCCACCACCAAGGATATATTTCCCTTCCCTCCCCTATTAGCGTTCCTGAAAGACCACTCCCTCCGCGACTCCCTCGTCAGGTCCACACCCCCCACCAACCCAACCTCCACTCCCGGCACCTTCCCCTGCAACCGCAAGAAATGCAAAACTTGCGCCCACACCTCCCCCCTCACTTCCCTCCAAGGCCCCAAGGGATCCTTCCATAGCCGTCACAAATTCACCTGCACCTCCACACACATCATTTACTGCATCCGCTGCACCCGATGTGGTCTCCTCTATATTGGGGAGACAGGCTGCCTACTTGCGGAACGTTTCAGAGAACACCTCTGGGACACCCGCACCAACCAACCCAACCGCCCTGTGGCTGAACACTAACTCCCCCTCCCACTCTACCAAGGACATGCAGGTCCTTGGCCTCCTCCATCACCAGACCACGGCAACATGACGCCTGGAGGAAGAGCGCCTCATCTTCCGCCTAGGAACCCTCCAACCACAAGGGATGAATATGGATTTCTCCTCCCCCCACCTTATCTCAGTTCCAACCGCCTCTTGACCTGCAAATCTTCTGCCCGACCTCGCCGTTTTCCCCCCTCCCCCCCCGGCCTATCACCCTCCACCTTAACCTCCTACCATCTATCGCATTCTCAGCGCCCCTCCCCCAAATCCCTCCTTTTATCTTAGCCTGCTTGGCACACCCTCCTCATTCCTGAAGGGCTTATGCCCGAAACGTCGATTCTCCTGCTCCTTGGATGCTGCCTGACCTGCTGAGCTGTTCCAGCAACATATTTTTCAGTTCTGATCTCCAGCATCTGCAGTCCTCACTTTCTCCCAGTCTTGGTGGATACACAAGTTATGAGCAGAACTATAGACAGTCCACCTTAGTGGGATGTGAAGAGCAGAAGAAAAGTACCACTTGGCAAAACTGTTGTGTTAAGTCGGCTTTACTAACATACTTCTTGCTGAGTGAGAATTTATTTTCATTTAACTCACTGGAATCACTGCTCATTGTGCTGGAATCCATACCTGCCAGATTCCAGTCACAACCATATTGCTTGCAAGGAACAGATAGCTCACTCTAAGACCCTTGGAGGGGAGGACCAGTGAAAGGCAAAATGGAACGTTTCCCTCCCTGTGCTCTTAACAGTGTATTGATCAAGGAAGAACAGAGTACTCAGGATGGAAAATAATCACAGAAAATGGGGGAGATACTAAATGAATATTTTGCATCAGTATTTACTGTGGAAAAGGATATGGAAGATATAGTCTGTAGAGAAATAGATGGTGACATCTTGCAAAATGTCCAGATTACAGAGGAGGAAGTGCGGGATGTCTTGAAACGGGTAAAAGTGGATAAGTCCCCAGGACCTGGTCAGGTGTACCCGGAGAACTCTGTGGGAAGCTAGAGAAGTGATTGCTGGGCCTCTTGCTGAGATATTTGTATCATCGATGGTCACAGGTGGGACGCTGGAAGACTGGAGGTTGGCAAATGTGGTGCCACTGTTTAAGAAGGGTGGTAAAGACAAGCCAGGGAACTATAGATCAGTGAGCCTGACCTTGGTGGTGGGCAAGTTGTTGGAGGAAATCCTGAGGGACAGGATGTACATGTATTTGGAAAGGCAGGGACTGATTAGGGATAGTCAACATGGCTTTGTGCGTGGGAAATCATGTTTCACAAACTTAATTGAGTTTTTTGAAGAAGTAACAAAGAAGATTGATGAGGGCAGAGTAGTAGATGTGATCTGTATGGACTTCAGTAAGGCATTCGACAAGGTTCCCTATGGGAGACTGATTAGCAAAGTTAGATCTCATGGAATACAGGGTGAACTAGCCATTTGGATACAGAACTGGCTCAAAGGTAGAAGACAGAGGGTGGTGGTGGAGGATTGTTTTTCAGACTGGAGGCCTGTGACCAGTGGAGTGCCACAAGGATCGATGCTGGGCCCTCTACTTTTTGTTATTTACATAAATGATTTGGATGCAAGCATAAGAGGTACAGTTAGTAAGTTTGCAGACGACACCAAAATTGGAGGAGGTGTAGTGGACAGCGAAGAGGGTTGCCTCAGATTACAACAGGATCTGGACCAGATGGGCCAATGGGCTGAGAAGTAGCAGATGGTGTTTAATTCAGATAAATGCAAGGTGCTGCATTTTGGGAAAGCAAATCCTAGCAGGACGTATACACTTAATGGCAAGGTCCTAGGGAGTGTTGCTGAACAAAGAGACCTTGGAGTGCAGGTTCATAGCTCCTTGAAAGTGGAGTCGCAGGTTGATAGGATAGTGAAGGCAGCTTTTGGTATGCTTTCCTTTATTGGTCAGAGTATGGAGTACAAAAGTTGGGAGGTCATGTTGCGGCTGTACAGGACATTAGTTAGGCCACTGTTGGAATATTGCATCCAATTCTGGTCTCCTTCCTATCAGAAAGATGTTGTGAAACTTGAAAAGGTTCAGAAAAGATCTACAAGGATGTTGCCAGGATTGGAGGATTTGAGCTACAGGGAGAGGCTGAACAGGCTGGGGCTGTTTTCCCTGGAGCGTTGGAGGCTGAGGGGTGACCTTAGAGGTTTACAAAATTATGAGGGGCATGGATAGGATAAACAGACAAAGTCTTTTCCCTGGGGTCGGGGAGTCCAGAACCAGAGGGCATAGGTTTAGGGTGAGAAGGGAAGATATAAAAGAGACCGAAGGGGCAACATTTTCATGCAGAGGGTGACACGTGTATGGAATGAGCTGGGAGAGGAAGTGGTGGAGGCTGGTACAATTGCATCATTTAAGAAGCATTGGGATGGGCATATGAATAGGGAGGGTTTGGAGGGATATGGACCAGGTGCTGGCAGGTGGGACTAGATTGGATTGGAAGATCTGGTTGGCGTGGATGGGTTGGACTGAAGGGTCTGTTTCCATGCTGTACATCTCTATGACTCTATAATCATTGGAATATTCTCCTTTGGCCATCAAATTTGACTGATCACCACAAGGAGCAGTCAGAGTCAAGCCTTTAGTCACAATAAGGCCAACTTGGGAGAGAGAAAAAAAAAGAGTTGCCTATGGACATTTCCTGTGTTTACATTTTTACAACAATCTAATCTAGGTTTCCAAATTCAAGTTTGCAGGTTGTTAATTCAGTATTACAACCACAACAGTGTGTTTCTGTAAATACATAAGAAATAGCAGCAGTAGGTCATTCAGCCCCTCAAGCCTGCCTTGGCATTCTATAAGATCATGGCTGAGCCGTCCCACGCCTCAAGTCAACTACTTTTTTGTGTCAGGTTCTCGTAGCCCTCAAGTACGAAACAATTCAGTACAGGAGGCCTAATGGAGGGCCTAAGCATTGCGAAAATTAACAAAGCTGGTGCACTGCAATCCAAACTTTAAATACTAAAATAAATTTGACTGTGTTATAAACTCTAAAACAGGACAAGTTTACTCACCATCTAAGGATTTGATCTTCGGAAAGATTTCCAACATTGCACTGTGATACGCAGTGTTCATACAAACTGAAAAACAAGCTTCATCATATCATACTTTAAAAATGATAGTTCTTACATCAAAGCCATTCACATTTGACTTGAGCATTTTACAGTGCCAATAAGGTGTTACCATGGAAGAAGAAATTATTCTACCCTTTAAAGCGTTTTAACATCGCATTAAAATATGTGCTGCGTCACATTTGTACAGGCACCATTACACAGCGACTAAGTAGCTTTAAATGAGACACCCTTCCTTTAACCTTGCATCATTACTTGCAGCCAAGGTACCATAAATAATCGAAGGCTGAGGATTTATCTCCTGCCTCACGACTGATGTAATCCTGCCACTTACACAGACGAAAAAAACATATCAGGAAAGGAATTATCCAGATTCATGTCCAATTATTTTATTGCTTTCAAAGATTAAAAGACTCTCATTTATCCTGAGTCTTCATGACCTCAGGATGTACGAGAATGTTCTACAGTTACTGAGATACTTTCTGTTTTGAAGTGTAGTCACTGAGCAATGTTTGAAAATTTGGCAATCAATTAATGCACAGCAAGATCCCACAAACAGTAATGTGATAATGACTCAGAAGTCTGTCTTAATGAATTTAGTTGAGGATAAATATTTTCTGGGATAACTTCCTCTATTCTTCTTATTTGAAATAGTAGAGCCACAAGACCATTAATATGCACCTGAGAGAGTAAGTAGGGTCTCAATTAAATATCACATCTGAAAGACTGGACCTCTAAGAAATGCCTGTTCGCCCAGATTTGCTTGGGAAATCTATGAACCTTCTAATTCAGAGGCAAAATTGATGGAAGCTGAACCATTACTTGGAGCAAAACAAGTTACCTGGATTACTAAAGTTGCAAACAGTGTCTTTCAACCGAATCACCTCCAGATTCTTCAGCTCAGAGAGGGACCGAAGACTATCAACACTACAAGACAAGGCAGGTGTTTAAAAGCAAGATTTTGCTTAATATAGCACTACCTAAATGCAGCAACCTTTGCTGAACATGGGATTGTAAAGAACACAATATAAACTCGATATAAAGGGCAGAAAAAACACATTTACCTGCTAATTAGGTTTCCTGATAAATTGAGGTTTTGTAGGTTTTCACAGGAGCGTAGGGGATCTGTGATAGTAAAAATAAAGTGTCTTTTTAAACATCTCCCAAAAATAAAAGCTAAAGAATGCGGATTTTTCATTATGACTGGTACTACTCCTTCCAAACTGAAGGTTGCACCCATCACTACATACCCTGGTGGGGAACAGAGTATGGGAGAGTTTGAGTATGTGTGTGTGAGAGAGGCGTTTTTTGGTGGGGGGGGGGGGCGGTGTACATGGGGTGCAAAGGCAGTCTGGAAAGTGTGGGAGAGCACAAAGATTGGCTGGGAGTGATTCAGAACATTTCAAAGCTGCACATCTTTGTTACCAAACCCTTGACTGGAGCAGACCAGAACTCTCACACTGCTTGTTCATGAAAACCTTTCTGGAATTTATATTCGGAGTAAATGTTATTTCTAAGAGCAATTTGTTTCTAATCTTAGGATTCCTTGCTGAATGATTACATTCCCAGCTCCAGAACCTTCAAACAGAGAGTGTTCAGAGGGATCTTAATACATCTGGTGATCTGAAAATCCACAGCAGAACTTTCTTCAAGTCTGAGGCATTAAATCTATTCATTCCATTCAGGAGCAGAGTTCTCTATTTTAAAGAAAAATAGCTATTACAGATGATCAATAAAAGGGGAAATGTGTAGATGCGCACAAAACAGACATTACTAAAATGGACCAACTGTGATAAAGATTACATCTTCTCCAGCATGGCGTGGGTTATTTGGCCTAAACTGGAGCCACACAAACCTCCTCACACTCTCTTTTCAACTGGTTCCTCCACTTTATGCAAATAAAATCTAGCTTTTGATTTTATAATACAATTTGATTCAATCACTGTTTCCTGAGTTCTTTATCATATAAATACTCTTCAATTTATATGGCACTTTTGCCATTACCAGCTATGCTTACACCATCCAACCCAGGAAGGTTAAGAGTGACAGAGTCTCCTGCCGTCTCTACCCCTTGGGGAAATGCTATCATGTAATATTCCTGCTAGTTTAGCTTGTGACCAACTGACAACAGCAGTCCCAATCTTGTCAGTACATTCTGCAACCTACCTGTAGCACACAATCTGATTATCTGCCTTTGTGCAAAAATATCTGGCAGCTCATTCCATACATGCATCACCATCTGCATGAAAAAGTTCCCCCTTAGGTTGCTTTTAAATCTTTCCCCTCTCACCTTAAACCTACTCACTCTAGTTTGTATTCCCCCACCCGATGAAAGAAAGTTTGGCTAGTCACCTTTTCCATAACTCTCATGATATTATACATTTCTGTAAGATCACCCCTCAACCTCCAACGCTCCAGGGAAAATAGCCCCAGTCTATTCGACCTCTCCCTATAGCTCAAACCTTTCAACCCTGGCAACATTCTTGTAAATCTTTTCTGAACCCTCTTAAGTTTCACAATATCCTTTCTATAGCAGGAAGACCAGAGGTGAACGCAGTTTTCCAAAAGTGGCCAAACCAATATCCTGTACAGCTGCAACATGACATCCCAACTCCCATACTCAATACTCTGACCTAGGCAAGCATACCAAATGCATTCTTCACTATCCTAACTACCTGTGACTCCACTTTCAAGGAACTATGGACCTGCACTCCAGAGATCCTGGGGAGTATTCAGCAACACTCCCCAGGACCTTACCATCAAGTGTACAAGCCCTGCCCTGATTTGCCTTTCCAAAATGCAGCACCTCTCATTTATCTAAAATGAACTCCATCTGCCATTCCTCCACCCTTTGACCCATCTGATCAAAGTCCAATTGTTCTCCGAGGTAACCTTCTTTGCTGTCCACTACACCACCACCAATGGTGTCATCTGCAAACTTAGTAACCATACCTATGTTCACATCCAAATCATTTATGTAAATAACAAAAACCAGTGAATTCAGCACTGATCCTTGTGGCACACCAATGGTCACAGACAACCAGTCTGAAAAGCAGCCCTCCACCACCACCCTCTGTCTTCTACCTTCAAGCCAGCTCGGTATTCAAATGGCTAGATCTCCCTGTATTCCATGTGATCTCACCTTGCTAACCAGTCTACCATGAGGAACCTCATCAAAAGCCTTACTGAAGTCAATATAGATTATACCCCCACTGCTTTGCCTTCATCAATCCACTTTGTTCCTGAAATTGAAGTAGAAAGTGCTGTTGAGACTGAACAGGTCTGACAGCAATTGTGGAGTGAAAAACACTTGACGTTTTGAGTCCAATAAAAGTTGTTTCTTCAGAACCTTCAGTTCTTTTTCAGTTCCAAAGAGACATTTGGAATTGAAACAAACTCTTCCTTCAACAGATGCTGCCAGACCTCCACTTACTATTTTAGTATGTAATTGTGACTTTTTGCCATTAATTGAAGGATATTATTCCAATATATAATGCTCACTTGCATAGTTGGGTAGATCATGATGCCTGTAAAATTAGAGGGGGATGGATAGGGTAAATAGACAAGGTCTTTTCTCTGGATTGGGGAGAATCCAGAACTAGATAGCATAGGCTTAGGGTGTGAGGGGAAAGATTTAAAAAGGGACCTAAGGGGTAACTTTTCCCACACAAAGGGTGGTGCACGAATGGAATGAGCTGCTAGAGGAAGTGGTGGAGGCTGATACAATTACAACATTTAAATGGAATCTGGATGGGTATATGCATAGGAAGAGATTAGAGCAATATAGGCCAAATGTTGACAAATGGGACTAGATTAATTTAGCATGATTGAGTTGGACCAAAGGGTTTGTTTCCATGCTGTACAGCTCTGACTATTTTCAGTATCCACAGTATTTTGCCTTTTTTGTCATCATGTCTGCATGAATATTTCTCGACATTAAAATTGCATGCTCCACAGAAACTTATGCATCTCTATGACAAGGGTGCCTGACATCATAGTTAATCTTCAGGATAGTGCAATGCATCTCTCACATCCATGCAATCAGACAATGGGTGTAAAATTGCAGGCAGGCAGCATAGATTCATGAACTGTACAGCATGGAAACAGACCCTTTGGTCCAACTCATCCATCTCAACCAGATAATCTCAATTAATCTAATCCCATTTGCATCTTGAATTATGGAGCATTACATCGATACTGCACTGGAGTTTCAAATGAACTCTTCTGGAGGTTCTTGTCACAATGCATAGCTAACAATGAAATGCTGTACAATAACTGCAACGATCCTCTGCTGAGACACAAACTCCAAATAGAATAATAGAATCACAGAATCCCTACAGCGCAGAAGTGGGCCATTTGGCCCATCGAGTCCACATCAACCTTGCAAAGAGCATCCCATCCAGACCAAACAACCCATCCTATCTCTGAATTTCCCATGTCTAATCCATCTCGCCTGCACATCCCTGGACACTATAGGCAATTTACTATAGCCAATCCACCTAAACTACAAATCTTTGAACTGTGGGAGGAAATGGGAGCACCTGGAGGAAGCACACACAGACATTTGGAGAATGTGGAAACTCCACAAAGTCACTCAAGGGTGGAGTTAAACCCTGGTCCCTGGCATTGTGAGGCAGAGCTAACCACTCAGCCACATGCTTCCCCAAATGAAGGGACCATTATTTTCCTGGCATCAATCAGATTCCAATTTAATGTAATTCATTTTAATTTGAACTGGACACAAAACACATGAGTCAGCATAGGCATTAAATTGCTCAAGTCAATGGAGGAATTTAGCCAGGCCCAATCAAACATTGATTGGTAGGCTTCAGTATTTTAGCTTGTACTGTAAACTCCGACAATAACGTTTAAACGTTTGTCCTCCCCTACTAGTTGTAGCAGAAATAAAACTATTTGCACATAACATGTGTTGCATTATCAAAGTTATTTTCAAAAAGAAAAACACACTACAAATGATATGCTACCACACAGAGGACAAACATCCTCAGCTTATGCCAGACAGCTCCATCAATATTTCATATTCATGGACTACCTCCACAATGCTGCTTTTCGTGCTGTGTTATTCAAATTACGCTTGCTACTGGTGTGGTGACAAAATGTCTGACACTCGGTAGGTAGGCTTACATTGGTATGGATTCTGATGTAGCAGGACTGACTTGAGGAGAAACTGGATAGGTTAGGATTATATTCACTAGAGTTTAGAAGAATGAGAAGGGACCTCAGATACCTATAAAAATCCTAACTGGACTAGACAGGAAGGATCCCACAAAGGGATCTTGGATTGCTTGTCACTGATCCCTGAAGGTGGCAGCACAGGTTAATAGGGTTCTTAAGAGGGCAAACATTTGCCCTTATCATCAAAGGCTAGATTATAAGAACAGAGAATTATGTCAGAGCTGCATAAAACTTTGATTAGGCAGTAGCTGGCGTACTGTGTGCAGTTCTGGTCACCACATTTAAAAGGAAGGATGTGATTGCACTGCATGGGTGTGGGAGGGATGTGCTTTGGAGATTCACCAGGATGTTGCCTGGTATGCAGCATTTTAGCTATGAGGAGAGGCTGGATAAACTTGGATTGTTTTCTTTGGGCAAAGAAGGTTGGCGGGGGGGGGGGGGGGGGGGGGGATCTGATAAAAGGTGTACAAGATTACAAGGGGCATAGACAAGGTGAAAAGAAAGCAGCAGTTCCTTTCGTTGAAGGGTGAATAGCAAAAGGGCACATTTTTATAGTGAAAGGCAGGAGGATTAGAGGGGTTTTCACTGACACTGGAATGCACGGTTTGGGAGTGTAGTTGAGGCAGTTAACCTCACAGCTTTTAAAGCATACTTGGTTCAGAATTCGCATTATCATAATCTTCAAGGCTAGAGGCCAATTATTGGAAAAAGAGAGTTGTGTAAATTTTTATGTACCTTTGGTGGTTCAGACTTGATGGGCCAAAGGGTCTTTTCTGTACTGCATTATTCAATGTGCTCAGAACCAGCAGCACAATCTAATGATATGGGGCAGGACAAAATGATCAAGTTGAGGAGAAATTTCTTCATGTAGACAGGGAGTCAGATTGTGGAATTTTCTGCTACAGAAAGTGGTTGAGGCTAAAATGCTGAATGTTTTCAAGAAGGGGTTAGATAACTTAGGGATAAAGGGATCATAGGATATGGGGAGAAAGTGGGAACAAATTACATAGTTGGATAATCAGACATGATAATAGTGAATGGCAGAGCAGGCTCAAAGAGCTAAATGGCCCACTCCTTTAACTATTTTCTATATTTATCTGCTTAAAAAGGTATCCTCCTTCAAAGAGAGAAAACTTCTCTGCAAGAAAAAAGAAACATTCTTCTCAGATGAACATTAAAAATCCAGGGCAAACTTTGTCCTCAATTAATAGTACTTATTTGCACTACTCTTGTTTGTGGGACCTCTGTGCATAAATTGGCTGATGTGTTTCCTACATTAGACTTAATTGGCTAGGACGTGTGTTAGAATGTCCTCAGGTTGTGTGAGGCACTATATGAATGCAGGATCTACTTTCTGTGCAAGGTACGGCAGCATTTGTAACTCTCAATTACTTGGTTGATAGTCAAGAATATCCAATCCTCTTACAGAAACTGTGGCTGCAGTGCCTTCAAATCACTACAAAACTACCTGCCTATCATGCCAAAACTATTTGCACTTTTGTTTTGTTCAAAGTACTGTATCAGGTTCCTCCTGAGTAAGAGCCACCTGGCAAACCAAAGTGACTCAGTGTCCTGCTGAGGTCTTTATTCTGTTGAAGTACATGTTTAATTAACTTCTTGTAAATTTCACATCAACATGCAGCAAATTGAGCTAATGAGGAATGAGGTGCTGAAACCAGATTTTAGTAATTTAGTAAAATTCATTAATTTCTCTGATCACTGTCCAACTATGAAGACACAATCTGAAAAAAACAAATCTCCACGAAAAACTCAGTTGACTGGATGGCTGGGTTTGGGATGCAGAGTGATGCCAACAGCATGGGTTCAATTGCTGTATCGGCTGAGGTTGCCAAGAAGGACTCTCCTTCTCAACATCTTCCATCGCCTGAGGCATGGTGACCCTCAGGTTAAACCATCACTATTCATCTCTCTCTAATTGCCTGGTAGGAATTTGGCAACTTTACAACACTATACACCGTTCTAGCTGTCCCAGTACTGCTACTACGAAATACAGATGCGTAAAATCAGGTGATTATAATAATGGAGGGATTTGATCAAGAAGAGGAATTATGTTTTCACTGCAAAAGATGAGGGTTGTTGTTTTCTCAAGAGGGTAGGTCAGAGCTTCCCAAACTTATTCCCACTGTGACCCCAATTTGAAAGTTGTCATGATCCCTCAGTGAGGGGGAAGGCCTGTTAGAGCAGGAATATGATTGCTGTAACTTGGTCAGAACTTCTCAGATTCATTAACATCTCAGATTCCAGAAACCACCCAGATATTGTCAATAACAAGCTATTCTACCTCAACTGACGCGATGGCTTGCGATTGAAGATGGAAAATTCAAGACTAATCTGTGGAAACCTTATTTCAGTGAGAGTGCGATCAATCCTGGGGGAGATTATGGAAGAGACGATCTTCATTAATTGAAAGCTGCCATTTAGTACATGTCACTATGAAATTGTGAGGAACCAGTAATTTTAGATCTCATGCTTCCAAAAGTCCTCTCTCATTGGTAGAGCATAGAATATACAACAGTACAGCATAGGAACAGATCCTTCAGCTCACCTTGTCTACACCAATCATCATGTCATTCTAAAACTAATCCCACCTGCCTCCCCATGGTCATTATTGCTGTAACTCCTGCCTATCCATGTGTCTTTCCAAATACCTCTTATGGTTGTCCATTCAGCCTACTGTGTCTATACTAACTGATATGAAACCTATCCTATTTGGTTTCTTTCTCAGTTCAGGCATTAATTATGATGTCCTCATGTGTTGTATTTACTGACTAGCTGTCTCAATGTTTTCCCCTGTGCAGGTGTGCATCTATTGATAGATACTAACTGTTATACATAGTCATTAAATTCAATTTCATTGCTAAGACACAAGCTAGATTTCTGCTTTCCCTACGTTCCTATCCTATTGTTCGAATGATTACTCTTTATAACTACAAAGGCAGCAACCACTACCACCAGTCCATCTCATGTCTGTGTTTGAAGTTACATCGGTTGGTGTCGTTTGAAAATGTGTTGCTGGAAAAGCACAGGAGGTCAGGCAGCATCCAAGGAACAGCATTCAGGAAGGGGGGCTTATGTCCGAAACGTCGATTCTCCTGTTCCTTAGATGCTGCCTGACCTGCTGCGCTTTTCCAGCAACACATTTTCAGCTCTGATCTCCAGCATCTGCAGTCCTCACTTTCTCCTCCCTGTCGTTAGATTTGCCATGTGTTACGATCACCAGCATTGTCCAAATCTACCTCTAGGTCAACAGTCAGAATGCCTTATTAAACAGATGTCTCAATGTTGAATCCCTGCTGCTTCTTCAATATTTGAAATAACTATAGTTAAAAAAATGCACTCAATTAGAGACACACGCTGACAGTCTTCATTAAGGTTTGGATTTCTGAATCACATCATCCTATAATCCACTTGAGATGCTGTTGCCCTTTAACAAGGTTATGTTGTCTGTTTTTTTTCTGAAGAGGGGTCATGAAGACAGAGGTGCTGATTTGTCTGGAAATAGTCATTTTGAACAATGATAGGTGAGTCACCAGTTTTCTCACTTCAGGTTTTTCTCCAGCTTGGTTAGTTTTAGCAGGCAGTCAGAAAACGACTGGGGATCTCAAGAAACAGCTACAGTGAAAAGAAATTCCATGCTTCAAAGGTCTTGCCTGAACTTTTTCTCTGAAACCTCTCCTGTCTGTAAGAACCTGTGCTTGAATTTACCTTTTGCCAAAGGGGGTGTTTCTGGGATGTTGCAGGGATTAGCAAAGCTTCATTAAGTTGCGATATCATGGTGGTTTTCAAATAAGTTAAATAGTTCTAAATTTTTTTTTGTTCATGTTTCGCCCATAGTGTTTAAATAAATTCTGTTTTGTTTAAAGTGGTGTAGTTTGACCAACTGCATTACTCCTGGAATATTCACTTTGTATCTGCCTTTGCACAAAATAAAAAGTTAGGATCTAGGCTACCTTAAAGTGTTTTGAGGGAGTCTGGCCTGGTCCACAACACACTGTTGGCTGCGAAGCACTTTTCAGTGGCAAGGTCACATTTTATTCAAATGCTGACTTGACTTCCAGAGGTTTTGACTTCCATCCAATCACATAATTTCTTCTACTTCAGCTATTCTTTCTAACAACACAAGCACTATTCTTCTTCCCTCAGGAAGAATAAAAGTCATTTTTTTCTTGATACACAGGTCAAATAATTGATAACTGCACATGATTCAGGGTGAAATAAACCTGTTGAAAAACATGTTTTGGAAACAACATTCAAGCACTTCAAGAAGTATTGCCAAAATATGATCATGATTCACAGCTTATTAGAGAACAGTGGGTTGAAAAGCATTTTTACAGCACACTTGGACTCAAAAAGGAACACACCTTCCATGACTTTTATCTGACCCCATGCTGATCTTTTGATGACCTTAATTTCCTGTTACCCATTGCATAATGTTTATTTAGTCACACTGTGGAAGAGGTTTGCACTGGTATGATTTTGAGCAAAAAGATTTTGTCTCATCTCTAGAGGAATTTAAGGGAGAGGAGAATCCAACAAAATGGAGCTTAAAGGTCACCTGTGATGTGGCCTACTCCTATTTTACTTGGGGACAAAATTTAGGTTGACACTCCACTACTATACAGAGGGAGAACTGCACTGTTCATTTCTGGTGAGATATTATCCTGAAGCTTGCTCAGATGGATGCAAATGATTCCTGGGCACTATTTCAAAATTATCCGCAGTGTCTAGCCAGTATCTATCTATTCCTTTATCAACATCACAAAAATAGATTATCTGCTCATTACTGGAACTTTCAGAGTGAAAATTGGCTGTTACCTTTCCTACACTGCAATAGCGATTACACTTTGAAAAGTATTCCATTAGCTGTGAAAGTTTCATATGACTGCTAGATAGTAAACTGCTAGACAAATCTTTCAAACAAGTCTGGCTAGCATCCTTTGCTATGCTTCCTACTAGAGTTTAGGATGTTACTATTGGCAAATTTGTTCAGTGGCAATAGAACTGCACAAGTCATTAGGACATGCAAGGAGCTTGCCTTTTCAAGACACAGCTAAAGAGACATTCCTTGATTGTCAAGGGAGTCAAAAAGACTCTGATGGTAAGAAGGAAAATGAAGCTGAGTTAGAATCAGATTATCCATGATCTAACTGATTGGTGGCACAGGCTTGAGGAGCTGAATTGCCTTCTCCAAATGCTAATGGTTGTGTTGCCTCCAGCTAAGGTTGTGGCAATTGCCAAACAGATGCAACTTCCTGGTCTGTGTAAAGCTTGTCACATTGTTGCTTGTGGATCAAGACAGCTAGCTTACCAAGATTTGAGATCCTATTGGCTGACAGGTTGAGCACTACCAGAACTTTGAGTGATGTGAGGGGAGCGAGGTTTGAGATGTCATTTCCTGACAAGTCCAGTCTTTCTACATTTACACAGTCTCCGATACATCCAAGATTGGTGATCCCTGCAGTGAACAAGACCAGAAATAATCATTCTTTTCACATTTATTCTTGTCAAATCCTTAAAATGAAGGATGTTCTTCTGTTTTGACTGATTTTAACTTTCTAATGTTGGAACTTGCAAACTGTAGGATGGTTAAATTATTATAAGTCACTTGGCAATAAAGTCCAGACCTGTGCTAATGAAAACAGTCAAAAAGAATTAGTATTGATTTTATTTTATTCAGTAGTGATTGCTTGTTTATAATAAAAAAAGCTGAAAACTGGGCCAAAGGAAATTGATAATGTTGCACTTGGCAGAAGTGGAACTCTGTCAAGGCTACTCAATGACAGGTTCCTAATTTGAACTCGGAAGCTTAGGTGTACAACAAGCGTTGATAAGAAGAGTTGAGTGGCCTCCTGTGCTGAAATTACTACACTTCTAGGAGCGCTTAAAAGTGTATCATTCCCAACACTTCACAGCAGCTGACTTTAAAGCACATGTTTTCTTTATTCTATGATGGGATGTGGGTGTCCATTTGTTGCCCATTTCTATTTGCCTTCGATTTAAGCAGCCTGTCAGGCCATTGTGGAGGGCATTTAAGAGTAAACTGTCGTGTAGGCCAGACTGGCTAAAGATATTAGATTTCTTTCTATCCAAAAAAAGATTTATTTCCCCAATGATCTTCAGTGATTTTTAATACCAATTACTTTTATTCATCATTACTGATTAGAGCTTTAAATGCCAGAAAAAGTTCAATTGCACCAGCTGCTCTGATGGAATTTGAACCTGCATCCACTGCCCTTTCCCAAGCATTAGCCTCAGCCTCCAGATAACCAGTCCAAATGACATTACCACAGCTCAACTGCCTCCTCTGTTACACAACATACCCACCCAAGAATAAAAGTAGGGGGAGGAGCGCATAAAAGAAACCAGCCAAAGGGAGGAGAAAGTAAGAAATCACATGACACCAAATTATAGTCCAACAGGTTTATTTGAAATCACAAGCTTTCGGAGTGCTGCCCCTTCGCCAGGTGAAGTGAGGAGAAGACACACATGCACAGAATTTATAATTAGAGATCGAAAGATTAAACAAATTGTGTGATTTGAGTGTTGACTGGCTGAATGATGAGTCTCTGCATGTGATCAAGAGTGTCAGATGTTACAGCTGATTCACAAGTGAAGAGATGATGTACAATCTGATTAAGTAAGGCAAAGAGATAATAACAAAATAATTAAAAACAAAAAAAAGGAAGAGGAGAGGATCAAAAATAAGTGTATAAATATAGTGAATGTGTCAAGGAAGCAAGAGGCTGCGAGGGGGATTCCTGTTCCCACATTGAAATGCTGCAAAAGGAGAATTAAGCAGTTAATTTTAGCACAATATAGTGTTTTAGTTATAGATTTATATATTTGCTATATTACCATCAATAAATTAGCTTATCCTCAGATTTACACAGGCACATATTAAATCAGCAAGACAATACAGTAATGTCAGTTTATATAGTAAACGTAGATAGAGACCACATTTCTACAATTAACAATCTCATAATTACAGTACTAATTAGAGCCTTTAGCTGAAGAGTTAACTGGAAGCTACATCTGCCAATTAGAAGGATCCTTGGTGTAATGCAAACTAAAGGGAAGCTTTATGGTGTCCTGAACAAGATTCAGCCATCAACCATCATCTTCAAATAGAAAAGTTATCTCACTGTTTATTTGTCGGCTTTGCCGGTTTACTGGATGCAGATTTAGTTACTATTTTTGTATACCTTGCACTTCAAAAAGGTAATCTCTTGGTAGTAAAGTTCTTTAGTAAGTCATGAAGGTAGATGGTACTATAGTACATAACAGACACATGGTTACTGAAATAAACAATATATTAATGCTATACTAAACGTAACTTCACCACATCAAATGAACCCAACTTGGATTTGATGCAACTGATCCAAATTCTATTATCAGTTTGACAGAATTTGAAAACAATGGGTCACACTAACACTCCAATTGCTCATCACTCACCAATATTCTTCAGCTTCAGGAACAGAATTGACTCCAAATCAAATTGTCCAGTTCTGGATTTGAGCATTTGAACTGTGACTTTCACGTTTTCATCACCTGAAAGCAAAAAAAACTGTTGGAATATTGCATGCAATTCTGGTCTCCTTCCTATCGGAAAGATGTTGTGAAACTTGAAAGGGTTCAGAAAAGATTTACAAGGATGTTGCCAGGGTTGGAGGATCTGAGCTACAGGGAGAGGCTGAACAGGCTGGGGCTGTTTTCCCTGAAGTAGAGGCTGAGGGGTGACCTTATAGAGGTTTACAAAATTATGAGGGGCATGGACAGGATAAATAGACAAAGTCTTTTCCTGGGGTCAGGGAGTTCAGAATTAGAGGGCATAGGTTTAGGGTGAGAAGGGAAAGATATAAAAGAGACTTAAGGGGCAACTTTTTCACACAGAGGGTGGGTACATTTATAGAATGAGCTGTGAGAGGATGTGGTGGAGACTGGTACAATTACAACATTTAAGAGGCATTTGGAAGAGGCACAAAGGGTTTGGAGGGATATGGGCTGGGTGCTGGCAGGTGGGAACTGTTGGATCGAAGTGTCTATTTCCACACTGTAGAACATAGAACATAGAAAAATACAGCGCAGTACAGGCCATTCGGCCCTCGATGTTGCGCCGACCGAAGCTGACCTAACCTACACTAGCCCAATAACCTCCATATGCTTGTCCAATGCCCGCTTAAATGACCATAAAGAGGGAGAGTCCACCACTGCTACTGGCAGGGCATTCCATGAACTCTCAACCCGCTGAGTAAAAAATCTACCCCTAACATCTGTCCTATATCTACCACCCCTTAATTTAAAGCTGTGTCCCCTAGTAACAGCTGACTCCATATGCGGAAAAAGGTTCTCACTGTCAACCCTATCTAAACCCCTAATCATCTTGTACACCTTTAACAAATCTCCCCTAAACCTTCTTTTCTACAATGAGAAAAGTCCCAAGTGCCTCAGCCTTTCCTCATACGATCTTCCTACCATGCCAGGCAACATCCTGGTAAACCTCCTCTGCACTCGTTCCACTGCCTCCACATCCTTTCTATAGTATGGCGACCAAAACTGCACACAATACTCCAGATGAGGCCGCACCAGAGTCTTATACAACTGCAACATGACCTCAGGACTCCGGAACTCAATTCCTCTACCAATAAAGCCCAGTACACCATATGCCTTCTTCACAGCACTATTTACCTGGGTGGCAACTTTCAAAGATCTGTGTACATGGACACCAAGATCCCTCTGCTCATCCACACTACCAAGTAGTCTACCATTAGCCCAGTAATCCATCTTGTTACTCCTACCACAGTGAACGACTTCACACTTAGCTACATTGAATTCCATTTGCCACCTTACTGCCCAGCTCTGCAACTTATCTATATCGCACTGTAACCTGCCACATCCTTCTTTGCTGTCCACAACTCCACCGACTTTCGTGTCATCCGCAAACTTGCTCACCCAGCCTTCAAGCCCCTCACCAGGTCATTTATAATCTCTATTCTGTAATTATACAAAAATAGTAACTAAATCTGCATCCAGTAATTTCTATTTATAATCCCTGCACATCTCTGTGACTCTACGAAAGGAACATGTACTCAGTATTAAATCAAGAAGTGGTGCCAGTGTCAGAGGTGGTAATGGGTTTGGGTTTGGGTTTGGGGGTGGGGGTGGGTTTGAGTGGTAAAGTAGTTGGGAGTGGAAGAGCAGGGGTCAAAGTCAGGTAGGTGTGAGGAATAATAGTCTGGATCAGAATCTGGTTTCCAGCATCTGCAGTCATTGTTTTTACCTTGGATCAACTAAGTCAAATGGATATCGGAGTGAAAAGGATGCAGACAAATGGGAGGTTTTATCAGGAGTGAAGTGGGGGGGGGGGGGGAGAAACAGGGTCAGATGGAGAATTGGGTAAGGTAATTTAACTGGAGGGGGTATGGAGCTTGATAATTGTGGTGAAGTCAAGGTTCAGGTGGTCAGAGGGGTTCAAGAGTTAGGTGGCCAGAGGTAGTAGGTGACGAGAAGGATCAAGTGGCCAGATTGAGAAAGGTCTAGGTTTTTAACAGTGAAGAGGACTGAAGGGTTAGGTGGCCAGAGTGACCTAAGTGGGGAGGGTCAAGGGGCAGGAGTCCGGGGGGGCGGGGGGGTCAGGGACTGTTTAGGGCCCGAGTTTGAGCCCGTGTCCGGGGACACTCACTCCCCTCTCGGTCTTTCACCTCCATCCTCGCTTGGCCCGGCCCGGCCCGGGGGTCCGCTCCGTCACCGAGGGGGAACCGATCCCCGCCCGGGATTTCTGCCGCTAACCGACAGCAGCCGCTAAGGTCCTGTCGCAAAGTGAGAGCGCGAAGGAGACTGCCGCCGGGAGATCACCAACCGTCACTCCTGGGCTCGAGGCCTCAACAAAAACAGCAACACGCTCCTCCTCCTCCTCTCGTGGGCGTTTAAAGGTAATTATTCATTTCTATAGAAACTTAGAGACGGGAAAAACAAAGGGCTGGTTTTATAATTAAAGATAAAAGATCATGTGATTGACAAGTCTCCAGGAATAGGTCCAACCAAATTTGATAATCTTGCTGAGGTAACTTTTAATGTAATTTTGTAATTAATAACACCCTTAACATTCATACATTTTGACTATAACGTGTAAACCCAAAGGATTACTTACCATTTAATATAAGAACAGGAGTAGGAGTACACCATTCGGCCCATCACCTCTCTGTGCTGTTTGATTGTTGTCGATCTCGGGATTCAATTCCACTTTCCTTCTTTTTCCCCAAACTTCCCGATTCCCAACTATCTGTATATCTCAGCCGTGGTTGCTCAACAATGGAGCCGAAAAATTCTAATGATTCACAGTCCTTTTGAATGAAGAAAATTGTCCTTACATCAGACCTAAATGGCTGGACCCTGATCCTGAGACTGTGCCCCGTGTGTTAGACTTCTTTTGTTAATATCCTCTCTTAGTGCTGACCGTGCGTAAAATTATATCCAACTTCTGGGATTTAGATTCCAGGTTCCCAGGGGCCCTGCAAGACATTGCAAAATGATTGCCCCACTACGAGTTAAGAGAAAGAACATCTTGGTATTATGGTTTCAGCCAGTAGGGCATCACAAATCCCTCTTTACTTTTGAAAGCTGGTTATTGTGTACAAAACACTATTTGTGCACAGCAAGCATCCATAGCGCTCTGATAATGACTTCCATTGTACATAACAAAAGGGCAACAAAGTGTTTTAGATTAGATTACTTACAGTGTGGAAACAGGCCCTTCGGCCCAACAAGTCCACACCGCCCCGCCGAAGCGCAACCCACCCATACCCCTAACCTAACACTACGGGCAATTTAGCATGGCCAATTCACCTGACCTGCACATCTTTGGACTGTGGGAGGAAACCGGAGCACCCGGAGGAAACCCACGCAGACACAGGGAGAACGTGCAAACTCCACACAGTTAGTCGCCTGAGGCGGGAATTGAACCCGGATCTCTGGCGCTGTGAGGCAGCAGTGCTAACCACTGTGCCGCCCATAAAATGATAGCTGGAAGGAATAAATTATCTTGAAAACTTCAGTTCACCCAAAAGAAGCAACAATTGTTTTTCTTTTTATGACTTAGTGCCTTGTGCATGAAACTTGATGAACTCCAAATTAACGTTAGGAATCCATGAGCATGATTAATCGCCATGTTCATCCAATTGGATCAAAATTTGGGTTCTTCCAGCAATTTCTTATAGATTTAATTTCCTGATTGGGAGTGCAAATTTCTAACATTACACTCATCACATTGTAACTGCAGTAGAAAAGGCATTTTGTTCAAGAGGTGGGTGATATTTAGTCATGAATGAGGTGCTGAATGTAAAAATGTCCCTTCATGGTAAAGAAAAGGAGGGGTCATTCAGTCTGTTGAATCTGTTCCACCATTCAGTTAAATAATTGCAAGTCTGTATTCTGAAGCCATTTAGACTTAGGGTCAGAGAGATGTACAGCTTGGAAACAAACCCTTCGGTTGAACTTGTCCATGCCAACCAGGTATCTTAAATAAATCTAGTTCCATTTGCCAGTGCTTGGCCTGTATCCCTTTGAACCTTTTGTATTTATTTACCCATCCAGATGCCTTTTAAATGCTGTAATTGTACCAGTGTCCACTACTTCTTCTGGCAGCTCTTTCCATACATGCACCACCATTTGTGTGAAAAAGTTGTCCATTTGGGCGGCACGGTGGCACAGTGGTTAGCACTGCTGCCTCACAGCGCCAGAGACCCGGGTTCAATTCCCGCCTCAGGCGACTCTCTGTGTGGAGTTTGCACATTCTCCCCGTGTCTGCGTGGGTTTCCTCCGGGTGCTCCGGTTTCCTCCCACACTCCAAAGATGTGCAGGTCAGGTGAATTGGCCATGCTAAATTGCCCGTAGTGTTAGGTAAGGGGTAGATGTAGGGGTATGTGTGGGTTGCGCTTTGGCGGGGCGGTGTGGACTTGTTGGGCCGAAGGGCCTGTTTCCACACTGTAAGTAATCTAATTAGGTCGCTTTTAAATCTTTTCCCCCTCACCCTAAACCTATGCCCTCTTGTTCTGGACTCCTTCACCCCAGGGAAAAGAACTTGTCTATTTATCCTATCCATGCCCGCATGATTTTATAAAACTCCAAAATGTCATCCCTCAGCCTCTGACAATCTAGAGAAACCAGCCCCAACCTGTTCCACCTCTCCCTATAGCTCAAACCCTCCAACCCTGGCACATCCTTGTGAATCTTTTCTGAATCCTTTCAAGTTTCACAACATCTTCCTATAGCAGGGAGACCAGTACTGCACACAATATTCCAAAAATGGCCTAACTCGCAGCAACATGACCTCCCAACTCCTATACTCAATGCTCTGACCAATAAAGGAAGCATACCAAACTCCTCCTTCACTACCTGCAACTCCAGCTTCAAGGAACTATGAGCCTGCACTCCGAGATCTCTTTGTTCAGTAACACTCCCTGGGACCTTACCATTAAGTGTATAAGTCATGGTCTGATTTGCCTTTCCAAAATGCAGCTCCTCACATATCTAAATTAAACTTCATCTGCCACTTCTTGGCTCACTGGCCCATCTGATCAAGATCCTGTTGTATTCTGAGGTAACCTTTCTTTTGATCTGCTTTTTTAGCTAACAAAAGTATCATTCAGTTTTGAAATGTTCATTTGATTGTTGTCCCACAATCTCTAGAGCTTTTATTCATGGGAAAGTTCCAGGTTTCCACAGCACTTTATGTCAAGAAGTGCCTCCTGACTTAACTCTGACTGGCCAAGCTCCAATCTTAATGTTTAGTTTCTTCTCAATTTCTTTAATCATATGTACACAGACCTCAGTGCTTTGTGTTGGAAATTGGGGATGCCTTAAAAATGGAAATTTCCTAGTATTTACTGTGTATCAGGAGATTTCATTTATAGAGTCATAGAGTTGTACAGCATGGAAACTGACCCTTCAGCCCTTGCCAATCAGATATCCTAAATAAATTTAGTTCCATTTGCCTAGCACTTGGCCCAAATTCCTCTAAACCCTTCCTGTTCATATACCCATCCAGATGCTTTTAAGTGTTGTAATTGTACTAACCTCCACCATTTCCTCTGGCAGGTCGTTCCATACATGCACCACTCTCTGTATGAACAAGTTGCCCCTCAGGTCTCTTTTAAATCTTTCCAATCTCAGCTTAAATCTATGCCCTCTAGTTTTGGACTCCCCCACTCCAGGAAAAAGACCTTGTCTGTTCATCCTATCCATGCCTGTTGTGATTTTATAAACCTCTATAGGTCACCTGTCAGCCTCTTGACGCATCAGGGAAAACAGTCCCAGCCTATTCAGACTCTCCCCTCCAACCCTGGCAACATCTTTGTAAATCTTTTCTGAACCCTTTCAAGTTTGACAGCATCCTTTCTATAGCAGGGAGACCAGAACTGAATGCAATATTCCAAAAGTGGTACAACCAATATCCTGTACAGCTGCAACCTGAGCTCCAAACCCTATATTCAATGCACTGACAATAAAGGCAAGCATACTAAATGCTGCCTTCACTATCCTGTCTACCTGTGACTCCACTTTCAAGGTCTCGTTGTTTAGTAACACTCGCTAGAACCATACCATTAAGTGTATAAGTCCTGCCCTGATATGCCTTCCCAAGATGCAGCACCTCATATTTATCTGAATTAAACTCCATCTGCTACTCTTCTGAGGTAACCTTCTTCGCTGTTCACTACACCGCCAATGGTGTCATCTACAAGCTTAGTAACCTTACCTTTTATTTTCACGTCCAAATCATTAACAGGCATTACAGTAGCAATTAACATCTTCCAAAATTCTAGCATGGGTAAATGAAAGAGAAGAATTGCAAGAAACGTGGAGGTCACAATGCAGTTTGAACTAGTGAACACAGTGAAAACTAAGGTGAGCAAGGGCCCAATGATCATCCAACTTCATGAGCAACTGTCCCATGGCCATTGACCAGAAGTTTTCAGACAATTGATTGACACAGAGAAAATAATCTAGCCTTAAGAATATGATTTACAAATAAGTGCCCAGGGCAGAGAAAAGTTCTCATCGGACTGTCCTCAGAGAACCGTATTTTCCACATAAAAAATGGACCAGAGAAAGACAACGAAGATCCAGGAAAGAGTTTCCTTACAGATCAGTGAGAAAACAGGAAGCTAACCTCACAATTTTAACAAGACCAACACATTATGCACCAACATCCTGTTAATCCTCTGGTATCAGTAAATCATCCCCAGTTGTATACCTTCTTTATCCAATTAATGAAAGTATCAGATCTAAACTACTGCTTCTTAACAAAATTAAACTATCAGAACTTTGCCACAAATCATTAACTATCTACATTAGGTAACTGTGATCTGAACACCCCTCCCCCCCCCCTCCCCCCTCCCCTCCAAATCAGTATCTGTGGCTGCTCCCAGGCTCACATACCAAGGCAACAGCTGCTACTGGAGGGCCAGCAACTCAGTGAAAGATGCTTTGTTGTCTGTCCAAAGTCTGTTGGTCTTCCAGTGCAAAGAGCTGTTGGAGACCATGTAGATTGGCGCTTTCAGAATGTACACAATGTGGGATATGCTAAGTCTCAGGGCAGACAGTGCAGAATTTGAGTGGCATGAGGACACTAATATCTTCTCATCATAATACACTGGGGAGCTGAAAACTGTGAAACTAAGAAGAACTAGAGAATGTTTGACCTGAAATGTTAATGTATATTGTAAATATGATTGGTAATGGCAAGTACAGTGCAACACCTCACATACTCTTTTGGAGGAATTGCACTTTAAATAATGTCAAATTTGAACTATTTGTACTTTTACAAATTTTAAGAGTGAAGTAATTTTTAGAAAAAATAAACATTTGAATTTGATCACATGATGAAAGTAGTGTGATTTGTTTATTTATCATTTTTTAGTTTGAAATTGTCATATGAGTGTTGGTTACTTTTGAAAAGGAGTTCTTTTTAAAAAAAGAAAATGTCAGGGATGCCTTTTTGGAACCATGACCTAATCCCATATGTGTCAGAGAGTAAGGTGACTGCAAACCAGCAAAGCACTGAGGGTGGCAAGGGGGCAAAATGTACCCTGGGTGTGGGGGGGATTTCAATGTCCACCAACGTGTGGCTTGGCAGCAGCACTACTGATTGAGCTGGTTGGGTCCTAAAGGACATAGCTGCGAGACTGGGTCTCCAGCAGGTGATGATGGAACCAACAAGAGGGAGAAATACACTTGACCTCATCCTCACTAATCTGCAGACTGCACTTGACAATATTGGTAAGAGTGACCACCTTTATGGAGATAAAGTCTTGCCTTACCATTGAGAATAATCCCCATCATGTTGTGGCAGTATCACTGTGCTAATTGCAACAGACTTTGAACAGATCTGGTAACTCAAAATTGGACATCTGTGAGGCGATGTGGACCATTAACCGCAGCAGAAGTGTACTGCAGCACAATCTGCAACCTCATGGCCTGGCATATCCCTCATTCAACCATTATCAACAAGCCGCTGGTGCAATGGAGAATTCAGAGGGTATGCCAGGAGCAGCATTAGGCATTCCTAAAAATGAGGTGTCAACTGATGAAACTACCAAACAGGGCTACTTTCATGCTATGCAGCATAAGCAGCAAGTGATAGAGCTAAGTGAGCTCACAACCAATGGATCATATCTAAGCACTACAGTCCTGCCACATCCAGTCATGAATGAACAAAGAATAAAGAAAATTACAGCACAGGAATAGGCCTATTGGCTCTCCAAGCCTGTGCCAATCCAGATCCTCTATCTAAACCTATCACCGGTTTTCTAAGAATTTGTATTCCTCTGCTCCCTGTCCATTCATGTATGTGTCTTAAATGACCCTATTGTGCCCACCTCTGCTGGCAAAGTGTTCCAGGCACCCACCATCCTCTGCGTAAAGAACTTTCCACACTTGTCTGCCTTAACTCTTTCCCCTCATTTTGAAATCGTGACCCCTAGTAATTGAGTCTCCCACTCTGGGGAAAAAGCTTCTTGCTAACTACCCTGTTTATACATCACAATTTTGTAGACCTCAGTCAGGTCCTCCCTCAACCTCCGTCTTTCCAGTGAAAATAATGGTGGTGGTGGACAATTAAGCAACTCATTGGAGGAGGAGACTACACAAATATCCTCATCCTCAAATGATGGAAGAGCCCAATACAACAGTGCAAAAGATAAGGCTGAAGCATTCGCAGCAATCTTCAGCCAGAAGTGCCAGATATGATTGGAGGCACTGGACAGTGCAAAAGCTATTGCCCCTGATAACATTCCAGCAAAGACTTGTGCACCAGAACTTGTTGCTCCCTTAGCCAAGTGCTCTTAAAGTACAATTACAGTTACAGCACTTATCTATACACAACATGTGCATAAAAAAGCAGGACAAATGCAACCTAGCCTACTATCGTCCCATCAGTCTGCACTCAATTATCACTTAAAATGATGGAAGGTGTTAGAAGGTGTTATCAATAGTGCTACCAAGAACGTAGAATAGTACAGCACAGAACAGGTCTTTCGGCCCTCGATGTTGTGCCGACCTTTTACCCTACTCGAGCAGCACATGCTCAGTAATAACCTACTCAGAGATGCCCAGTTTGGTGTTTCAGGCCCACTCAGCTCCTGACCTCATTACAGCCTTGGTTCAAACATGAGCAAAAGAGCTGAATTCCAGGGGTGATGTGAGAGTGACAGCCCTTTACAAAAAAAGTTGCATTCAACCAAGTGTGGCATCAAGGAACCCTGGTAAAGCTAGAATCAATGGGTATAGGGGGCAAACTGTGCTGGTTGAAGTCATACCTGCCTCATAGAAAGATGGTCGTGGTTGTTGGAGGTCAGTCATCTCAGGTCCAAGACATCTCTGCAGGAGTTCCTCAAGGTAGTGTCCTAAGCCCAGCTATTTTCAGCAGCTTCATCAATGATCTTCTCTCCATCACAAGGTCAGTAGTGGGGTTGTTCGCTGATGACTGCACAACACCATTTGCAGCTCCTCACATACTGGAGCAGTCCATGTTAAATTGCAACAAAATGTGGACAATATCCAGGTTTGGGCTGACAAGCAGCAAGTAACAAATCCCAGGCAACAATCATCACCAATGAGAGACAATGTAACCACTGCTTTTTGAGATTCAATGATGTTACCAGCGCTCCTACAGCATCAACATACTTGGGTTGCAATTGACCAGAAACTCAACTGAACTCGCCACCTAAATACAGTGATTACAAGAGTAGGTCAGAGGCTAGGAGTACTGCAGTGAGTAACTCACTTCATGAATCCAAAAGCCTGTCCATCATTTCCAAGGCACAAGTCAGGAGTGTGATGAATGGGTGCAGCTTCAACAACACTCAGGAAGATTGACTTCAGGCCAATGCAGCCCAATTGATTGGCACTGCATCCATAAACATCCACTCTCTCCACTTCCAACAGTCAATAGCAGCAGTGTGTACTATCTACAAGATGCTCTGCAGAAATTCACTAAAAATCCTTAGCATCTTCAAAATCCATGACCACTTCTAACTGGAATGACAGGTGCAGCAGGTACATGAGAACATCACCACTTACACATTCCCCTTCAAGTCACTCACCATCCTGACTTGAAAATATATCACCGTTCCTTCACTGTTGTTGGGTCAAAATCCTGGAATTCTTTTTCGAATGGCATTGTGGGTCAACCCACAGCAGGTTTACAGCAGTGGTTTGAGAAGGCAGCTCGCTACCACCTTCTCAAGGGAAACTAGGGATGGGCAATAAATGCTGGCCAGCCAGTAACACCTCCAACTCCTAAATGAATTTAAAAAAAAGTGTGGAGTGTTAATGAAAGGTTTGTTTATACTGTGGAATTTACAACAGAGTGTAAATGTTGAAAGACATTATCTTGCTTTTGGTTTAGGATAATAATGAATTTACCTTAGAAAGCTTTAAGGCAGTTTTGAAGGAGATCTACATCTATCCAGAGCAAATGTAGTTGCTATTCTTGAAAGTATAGGATGGCTCAACTGTAAACATTTAGTTTGTGAAACTTCCAGATCTGGAGGATTGATTAGAAATCACCAGATTATTAAAAGATTTGGAAAGTCTAAGAATTCAGTTTTTTAAGTATTCATGTAAGAGTACTTCACAATTCGTCGGATAGAATTGGGGGAAGGAGCAGTTTAACGGAAACTTGATATTTTGGGGTGGGGGTGGCTTTTTTCTCTTGAGTTGAAATGCTGTAAAGTGGTGGCTTTGGGGAGTGGGTGAAACTTTGCTTTGTTGTGTGTTTAAGATTTTTCAGACTGTGTTCTAGGTTTGGTCAACTTGGTTTGTTTTATTTAACAAACTTCCAGGGTTTTATTGTTAAAGAAAATCTGCAACCTTGTGTGATTGACCAATGTCGTGAGGTCAGCCAAGTGATGGAGTTTTTTGAAGAAGTAACAAAGAGGATTGATGAGGGCAGAGCTATCTTGATCTATCTGGACTTTAATAAGACATTCGACAAGGTTCCTCATGGGAGACTGGTTAGCAAGGTTAGATCTCATGGATTACAGGGTGAACTAGCCATTTGGATACAGAACTGGCTCAAAGGCAGAAGACAGAGGGTGGTGGTGGAGGGTTATTTAGGGTGAGAGGGGAAAGATATAAAAGAGTCCTAAGGGGCAACTTTTTCATGCAGAGGGTGATATGTGTACACAATGAGCTGCCAGAGGAAGTGGTGGAGGCTAGTAAGATTTCAACATTTAAAAGGCATCTGGATGGGTATATGATTAGGAAGGGTTTGCAGGGATATTGGCCGGGTGCTGGCAGGTGGGACTAGATTGGGTTGGGATGTCTGGTCAGCATGGACAAGTTGGACCGAAGGGTCTGTTTCCGTGCTGTACATTTCTATGACTCTATGACCTCATCAAATATGAGTTACCTGATTGGGGCTGTTAATCGGGTAAGATAAGAAGAAGAATGTCAGACATCCTGTTTAAGCTGAAAACTGGCTCTGAGGGAGCTGGACCAATGTCATGGACTTCCCACATGTAAATATAGGATGACTTGGTGACAGGATACCAGCATCTGTGGAGTTATTTCATTGGTGACAAGAGAAAAGCACAGTTCTGAAAAAATCTGCTCGTGGCAGTTGTCTTTGATTGGGGTAAGCATTTCTGGCTGTGATAATGGTGTGGCTTTAGGATGTTATTTTGTTCTGGTTTCTTTTAAGAAAGAGACTGAATGAGATGTGCAGAGCTGGCTAACAAAGGGTAAAGTAGGAGGCATTTCTTTTTGGATAATATGAATGGGTGTGGCCAAATCTCACAGATCAGGATCTCTGGGTTTTGGTTTTTCAGTAGTATCAGGTGCTGCTGGAGTCTCACTAGATTTGGAAGCTTCAGTAAATGTGTCCTGGCTGCTACACTCTGTATTTTCGCTTGATGTTTTTTTCTCCTGGATTGGGGAACTGCATATGAGAATCTATACCTGAATTTGTCTTTTTGCCAAGGGGTCTGTTTATGGGATGTTACCAAACTGGAACAGTTAATTAGAAATAGTTACTGTATCTATTATTTTAAGTTTTCCAATGCGGTTAAATTATTCTAAATTCCTCTTTCTTTTGTTGTATTTTAAATACAGTAATTAAATAAATTGTTTTTTGCTTAACAATAAGTAGTTTGAACAGTTGCATTGCATTTGGAAAATGCATTTCATAATTGCCTTTAAAATAAGAAAAAGTTAGGGGCGAGACCACCTTCTTAAAATAGTTTGAGGGGGTCTGGTCTGGTCCATAACATGACATCATGCCATTATTTGGGAAGCTTGACTGATTTGTTCCTGCTGTCGAATACTGGGCCCAGTATGCGTTATTGTTTATGGGCAGATAACATTAAGGCAGATCAAAAGCTGGAGTAATTCTCCTGACAACTTGAAGATCTGCACCTGCTTGGTTACTAGGAGCCTAACTTTCCCTAAGGCACCAGATACTAAAATCTTTAAAGAGTTGATGGACTTAGTTAAGGAATGTTATGACCCCAAGCCTCCTCTGATTCTGACATGCTGTCAGTTTTACTCAGCAATTCGTGAACCAGGGAGTCTGTATCTGCATTTTTGACTCAGTTAAGATGACTAGCAAAGACTTTGGTTCAATCCTTAATAAGATGCTGTGAGACTGTTTGGTGTGTGAGATTAATGATGTAATCATGCAAAAGTGCCTACTAGCTGAAGCCCAAAAGGACTTCAAGTATGCAGTACAACTGACTTTATCATTTGAAACTGTGGCACTCTGATGGAAGAGGATGACCTCACCAGTCTGACTGAGCTTGGGGTCACTACTTGAGTAATAGCTATTACGTAGCCTCACTCAGGACATATCCTGAACAGAGGAGCTCTAGATCAGCCCACAGCAAAATCCCAAAGTAAAGCCAAACCTAAGCCAAACGGTTAAAATTTTCTTAAGGATCCAGGCCATATAGATCGCGTCTACTGCTCTGCCCTCATCAAAACTCAATCAAGTTTGTGAGACATGATTTCCCATACACAAAGCCATGTTGACTATCCCTAATCAGTTCTTGCCTTTCCAAATACATGTAGATTAGATTAGATTACTTACAGTGTGGAAACAGGCCCTTCGGGCCAACAAGTCCACACCGCCCTGTCGAAGCGCAACCCACCCATACCCCTACATTTACCCTTTACCTAACACTACGGGCAATTTAGCATGGCCAATTCACTTGACCTGCACATCTTTGGACTGTGGGAGGAAACCGGAACACCCGGAGGAAACCCACGCAGACACGGGGAGAACGTGCAAACTCCACACAGTCAGTTGCCTGAGGCGGGAATTGAACCCAGGTCTCTGGCGCTGTGAGGCAGCAGTGCTAACCACTGTGCCACCGTGCCGCCCACAGGCTGTGTACGCTCTGTCCCTCAGGATTTCTTCCAACAACTTGCCCACCACTGACATTAGGCTCACTGATCTATAGTTCCCTGGCTTGTCCTTACCACCCTTCTTAAACAGTGGCACCACATTAGCCAACCTCCAGTCTTCCGGCACCTCACCTGTGACTATCAATGATACAAATATCTCAGCAAGGGGCCCAGCAATCACTTCCCTAACTTCCCATAGAGTTCTAGGGTACACCTGATCAGGTCCTTGGGATTTATCCACTTTTATGTGTTTCAAGACATCCAGCAATTCCTCCTCTGTAATTTTTCAAGATGTCACCATCTATTTGTCTACATTCTATACCTTCCATGTCCTTTTCCACAGTAAACAATGATGCAAAATACTTGTTTAGTATCTCGCCCATCTCCTGCGGTTCCACACAAAGGTCACCTTGCTGATCTTTGAGGAGCCCTATTCTCTCCCTATTTACCCTTTTGTCCTTAATGTATTTGTAAAAACCCTTTGGATTCTCCTTAACTCTGTTTGCCAAAGCTATCTCATGTCCCCTTTTTGCCCTCCTGATTTCCCTCTTAAAGTACACTCCTACTGTCTTTATACTTCTCGAGGGATTCATTTGATCTGTCTTGTCTACATCTGACATGCTACCTTCTTTTTCTTAACCAAACCCTTAATTTCTTTAGTCATCCAGCATTCCCTCCACCTACCAGCCTTTCCTTTCACCCCAACAGCAATATATACTGTCTCTGGACTCCCATTATCTCATTTCTGAAGGATTTCCATTTTCCTTTACCTGTGAATATCTGCCCCCAATCAGCTTTTGAAAATTCTTGCCTAATACTGTCAAAATTAGCCTTCCAGGAGAAAGTGAGGACTGCAGATGCTGGAGATCAGAGCTGAAAATGTGTTGCTGGAAAAGCGCAGCAGGTCAGGCAGCATTCAAGGAGCAGGAGAATCAACGTTTCAGGCATGAGCCTGAATTCCTAAAGAAGGGCTCATGCCCGAAACATCGATTCTCCTGCTCCTTGGATGCTGCCTGACCTGCTGCGCTTTTCCAGCAACACATTTTCAGCCAAAATTAGCCTTCCTCCAATTTAGAACTTCAACTTTTAGATCTAGTCTATCCTTTTCCATCACTATTTTAGAACTAATAGAATTATGGTCGCTGGCTGCAAATTGCTCCCCCACTGACACCTCAGTCACCTGCCCTGCCTTATTTTCCAAGAGTAGGTCAAGTTTTGCACCTGCTGTCATAGGTACATCCACATATTGAATCAGAAAATGTTCTTGTATACACTTGACAAATTCTTCTCCATCTAAACCTTTAACACTATGGCAGTCCCAGTCTATGTTTGGAAAGTTAAAATCCCCTACCATAATCACCCTATTACTCTTACAGGTAACTGAAATCTCCTTACAAATCTGTTTCTCAATTTCCCTCTGACTATTAAGTGGTCTATAATACAATCCCTTTCTTATTTCCCAGTTCAACAAAATAATTTCCCTGGATGCATTTCTGGGAATATCCTCCCTCAGTAGACCTGCAATGCTATCCTTTATAAAAAACGCCAAACCACATCCTGTCTTGCCTCCCTTCCTGTAGCATTTGTGTCCTGGGACATTAAGCTGCCAGTCCTGTTCATCCCTGAGCCACGTTTATGCAATTGATGTGATATCCCAGTCCCATGTTTCTAACCATGCCCTGAGTTCATTTGCCTTGCATGTGAGGCCTCTTGCATCGAAATAAATGCAGTTTAATTTATCAGCCCTAACTTGTTCTCTGCTTTGTTCTGCCTGCCCTAACTGTTTAACTCACTTCTGTTCTCAACTGTACCAGTCTCAGATTGATCTCTTTCCTCACCATCTCCCTGGGTCCCTTCCCCCCCACCTTACTAGTTTAAATCCTGCTGAGCAGCTCGAGCAAATCTCCCCGCCAATATATTAGTCCCCTTCCAATTTAGGTGCAATCCACCCTTCTTGTACAGGTCACATCTAGCCCAGAAGAGATTCCAATGATCCAAAAATGTGAATCCTTCTCCCATTCACCAGCTCCTCAGCCATGCTCTATCCTCCTATTCCTACCTTCACTAGCTTGCAGCACCGGGAATAATCCAGATATTACCACTCTTGAGGATCTCCTTTTTAAATTCCTGCCTAACTCTCTATATTCTCCCTTCAGAACCTAATCCTTTTGCCTTCATATGTGGTTTTAAATATTCTGCACAAACTTCCAGACACAGCTGGCAATACCATGTTGTAGGCTCAATACTCTTAGTCATTGTGGACGCCCACTCAGTGGCTGGATGTGTACAGAGTCCATCTGTCAAACATGGGGACGACAATAGAAAAACTGCACACATCTTTTGCAATACAAGGACTTCAGGAAGTGTTGGTCACAGATAACAGGCCATTGTTTACCAGCAGGGAATTTGAGTATTTCTTAAAGCCAAATGGACATGGACATATAAGGACAGCTCCATACCTTCAATCAATGGTCTGACCAAAAGCACAGTCCAAACTTTGAAGTCAGGTTTAAAGAAACAGCTGACAGCTGTACGAGATAACAGGTTCCTGCACTAGATGTGTCGGTTCCTCTTTGATTATAGGACCACTCCTCATGCAACTAATGAGGACACCACACCAGGCTAAATCTGACCTTCCCGGACCTGGTGGGGGAGGAGGTGAAACTGCATCAGGAACACCAATGCAAGACACACAACTTTGTTAAGCGAGGGAGACAGTTTTCTTCAGGGGGCAAAGTTTGTTGTAGGAACCATAGGAATGGCCTTGCGTGGGTAAGAGGCATGGTTGACACAAGTTCAGGTCCAGTGATGTATAAAGTTTGGGTAGGTGTGATGGTCCTGAACAAGCACATGGAACATAGGAAAGCTGCAATCTTGTGAACGGTGCTGGAGTAAATGTGCCCGAATCTTGACATCTTTTCTGAACCTGTGGGTTCCTCCTCTCTGTCAAGCGTTAAAGATACCTTGGAATCTGAGATGGACACAGCAGATGTTGCCGCCTCACCGGCTTTGCTGCCTGAAAGAAGAGAATGAATTTTTTTCAAGACACGCTAGTTGCGAGAGATGAGCAGTTGTGCATTACATGCTTGCCTGTATTAGAGGCAGAGTTGGAAGAACCTGCCCTGGTGCTACAAAAGAGGAGCTACAAAAAAGGCCTATGCCCTCTGATTTAGAGGGGGAAGGATGTAATGATTGTAATAAGGTCAGTTAGGTGGACCTCATAGAATATGAGTTCCCTGATTGGAGCAGATTTTTTTTGTTGGAAATTTAACATTTTTACAAATTTACAAAAATAAAAAAAACTCAAGTACAAACATTGATACACAATTAAATCTTAAATAAATAATAACCAAAATTTAACAAAAGAGAAATACCGAGAGAAAAAAAACAAAACTAACTACTAATCTAACCTACAACGAACCAGAGTGTATGATTAAGTCTCTTACATTATTCAAATAAGAGAAAGAAAAAAAACCCAACGGATAACACAGAAATTGGGTAGTGAGATACATGCTCGGAATGTGTTAACATCAAATATAACAAAACCTGTATTCGTGCGGGATTCCTCCCCCAAGGGGCCCCGGACCAGCCAAGTTCGCAATCTCAATTAAATAAAAGCCCTTGTTAGGATAGCTGAAATATCTGTATTTATATAATTCAAGAAACTCTGCCATATTTTATGAAATAATTCGGTCTTTCGGTGCACCATATTTGTAAGGAAGTCCAGGGGAATACATTCCATAATTAATCTATGCCAATTTGAAAGTCCAAGGGGGCCCTCAGTTTAGCAAAATATTTTTCCTTGCACAGAAAGAGAATAGAAAATAGTCTCTTCCCGTACATGTCCAGGGAGGGTAAGTTCGAAAAGCCCAAAAGGAGAGATACAGGGTCCACTTTAATTTCCGTTCCTAAAATCTCTGTCAGGCTACTTGCTACTTTAGTCCAGTATCTACAGATCTTATGACAGGTCCATAGGCAATGTACAAGAGTACCCACCTCTATTTTACATTTGGGACACATTGGAGATGCTCCTGCCTTAAATTTTGCCAATCGATCCGGTACTATATGGGCCCTATGAAGTATCTTCAGCTGGATAGCCTGAGTTCTGTTGCAGATGGTGATTCTTCTGGCATTTTCCCAAATGTCATTCCACGTTTCTATAGAGATTTCTATTCCCAAATCCTGATCCCATGTTTTAAGCAGATTGTCCATATCTCCCGATACTTCATCATGTAGTAAATGATAAATAGTACTGACGGAAGATACCCACCTTGGCCGTAGCACTTAACATTCTCTATCTGATTTATAAAGACTATCTAATAACGTATATAGTCTCGAATTTGGAAGTATCGAAAGAGGTCTCCATTAGGTAATCCGAATTTCCGATGCAGCTGTTCAAAAGACATCAGGACCCCTTCTTTAAATAGGTCCCCTAAACATGAGATACCCCTGGATCATCAGAGTTTAAAAGTGGCATCTGTAAACCCCGGTTGAAATCCCCATGCTTGCACTATCGGAGCATAGGGGGTGTTTTATGTGCATTGCCCTCATTTTGCCGCATTATATTCCAAGCCTTGATTGTGTTTAGTATTATAGGGTTTTTACAGTGATCCATAATGATTTTCCTCTTGTCTGAAAATAAAAGTTTAATTAGTGGGCATTTTACTTGAGAGGCCTCGATGTCCAACCAGATTGATTGCGGGTCAGACAAGACCCAATCAGCTATGTAACATAATAGGGAACTTAACCGATATTTCCTAAAATCTGGGAAGTCCAGTCCTCCCCTTGTCTGTGGAAGCTGTAGCTTCTTCAGCTTAATGAGGGGCCGTCTATGATTCCAGATAAAGGAACCTAACCGGTCATATAATTTACGTAATGCCAGCCTTGGCAGCATCACCAGAAGCATTCTCATAGGGTATAGGAGACAGGGCAGGACATTCATTTTAATTAGTGCTATTCTACCCAGCAAGGAAATTGGAAGGTCTCCCCATCGCTGGAGGTCCTGCCTTATCCTTTCCAGTAAATGCACAAAGTTAGCCTTGTATAACTGACCAAATACTGGGGTAATAAAAATGCCTAAATATAAGAAACCCTCCAGGGACCACCGAAAGGGAAAGTGTGATCCGTCCACTAAGTGGACACCTCACTTTAGGAAAGATGTGGAAGCTTTGGAGAGGGTGCAGAGAAGATTTACCAGGATGTTGCCTGGAATGGAGAATAGGTCGTACGAGGATAGGTTGAGAGTTCTCGGCCTTTTCTCGTTGGAACAGCGAAGGATGAGGGGTGACTTGATAGAGGTTTATAAGATGATCAGAGGAATAGATAGAGTAGACAGTCAGAAACCTTTCCCCCGGGTACAACAGAGTGTTACAAGGGGACATAAATTTAAGGTGAAGGGTGGAAGGTATAGGGGAGATGTCAGGGGTGGGTTCTTTACCCAGAGAGTGGTGGGGGCATGGAATGCGCTGCCCGTGGGAGTGGTAGAGTCAGAATCATTGGCGACCTTTAAGCGGCATTTGGATAGGTACATGGATAGGTGCTTAATCTAGGATAGAAGTTCGGCACAACATCGTGGGCCGAAGGGCCTGTTCTGTGCTGTATTGTTCTATGTTCTATTCTATAAGTGGGGTATCATAGCAAGGCCACCCATTGGCATAGCCTCCGATTTTGAGAAATTAATTTTATAGCCTGAGAATGCACTAAATGTATTAATAACTTGGATTAAGCGAGGCACGGACATCAGAGGATTACTGAGGAATAGAAGGACATCATCTGCATAAAGGGTAATTTTATGTTTACCTGTACCAATCCTCAGGGCCGTTATATTAGGATCAGCCTGTATAGCTTCTGCTAGTGGTTCAATTATTAGCGTAAATAACAATGGCGAGAGAGAACATCCCTGATGGCAGTCCCTATCCACACTGAAGCTATCCGAACCTAATCCATTGGTAACCACAACTGCTTTGGGATCACTATACAATGTTGAGACCCATTTGGTAAACACCTGTCCAACGCCAAACCTTTCCAATGTGTAAAACAAATATGACTATTCAACCCTATCGAATGCCTTTTCCGCGTCTAATGAGACTACTACTCCTGGTATCTTTACCTGATGACAGGCTTGAATCATATTCAAAACCCTTCTAATATTATTGGATGATCTACGGCCCTTAATAAACCCCGTCTGATCCTCCTTTATGATATGTGGCAATACCCTTTCTAGTCTCAATGCTAACGTTTTAGAAAGGATTTTAAAATCTACATTTATCAAGGATATTGGTCTGTATGACGCGCAATCTTCTGGGTCCTTTCCTTTTTTAAGGATAAGAGAGATATTTGCCTCTTTCAACGAAGGCGGGAGACAGCCCTGACTGTATGCGTAGTTATACATGTCCATAAGTGGACCAGCCAATATTTCTGTAAATTCTTTATAAAATTCAGCTTGAAAGCTATCTGGGCCAGATGCCTTACCGCTCTGAAGTTGCCTGATTGAGTCGAGTATTTCTTGGACTGTTAGGGGAGCATTTAAGACCGATACCTGTTCCGGAGTTAGTTCCGGAAAGGTCAAATTTTTTAAAAATGATTGCATCCTCCTAGTCCTGTCTTCACAATCCTGCAATTTATATAAATCAGAATAAAATTTTCTAAGGATTGCGTTAATCCTTTTATGATCATGAGTCAAAATACCCGTACTTTCCTTGATAGACGTAATAGTCTGAGGGGCCTTTATTTTCTTTGCAAGAAATGCTAAGGATCTACCCGGTTTGTCGCCAAATTCATATAACCTTTGTTTTGCAAGTAATATTTCCCTCTTAGCCGTTTGGGTAAGCGTAGTGTTTAGAGCTGTCCTAAGGGCCGTAATCCTTTGCAATTTAATAATAGAAGGTCTATCAGTGTATGCTGTTTCAGCTGCTTTTAAACGAGCTTCGAGCAGACGCTGTTGTTCTCCCTTTAATTTTTTCTGGGTCGCTGAGTATGAGATAATCAAACCTTGCGCGTAAACTTTGATGGTCTCCCACATCATTGATGGGTTGCTAGCCGTACCTGAATTAATTTCTAAAAAAGTTTTAAATTCTTGAGAGAAGTACTTTACAAATTTACTATCTTTCATCAGGAAGGGGCCCATACGCCAATGCCTAGGGGGATGTCCCATTGTTCCTCGCCTTGATTTCCATATATACAGCAGCGTGGTTGGAAATTGCTATACTACCTATTTTACAGGATGATATGGAATTTTTAAAAATCGAGGGGTCAAAAAAACATATCAATTCTGGTATGACATTTATGTGGGCGGCACTGCTGCCTCACAGCGCCAGAGACCCGGGTTCAATTCCCGCCTCAGGCGACTGACTGTGTGGAGTTTGCACATTCTCCCCTTGTCTGCTTCCATTATAAATTTAAAAGGATGTGCTGGGGGACAATTCAAATCTAAAATCCCATATTCCTCTCCATTTATAAGGGCTTTAATCAGAATATATCGTCCAGATTCGTCTTTTATCTGATTTAGGATTTTGAAAGGAAAATTCTTCCGAATAAGAATAACAACTCCCCTGATTTTTGAGCTAAAAGAAGAAAAAAAGGCCTGATCAAATCCACCCTGTCGTAATTTCAAGTGTTCTTTATCCAACAAGTGTGTCTTCTGTAGGAGAGCTATATCAACCCTTTCTTCCTTGAGATTTGATAATATTTTCTTCCTTTTGACTGGCGAATTATTTCCCTTGACATTCCAGGTGCACCACTTAACCGACTGATCAACCATAATCGTCCGGGCAAATCTGAGACCCCTTGGGAGGGGAAACCCTATCCAGAACATCTCGAGCATAGAACATATAAAATTCACAAAAATAAAGGCTCTCTAATACACTCACAACAGTATAATAAAAAACTATTTCTCAATAAAAAAAACATAAAACGTATTTAAATGGAGATTATCCCCCTTGTTCCCAGGGGGTATCACTTCCTTTCCAAAGGTCCATCGTATCCTCTCCCAACCAGTGCCCCACCCTTAACCCAGGTGCTCCTCAATAGGATGAGGAAAATTCAAATATACTACAGAGCTAGAGTTAACAGTGAGCACTCTATACCCACCACCCCCCCCAACCATACACCAACACCTGGATATATTTGGTAATGTTAATACCATGTATAAATATATATAACTATAAAATTACAACCTCAACAAGTAATAATTAAATATAATAATACAAAATAACAAGGGAAAACAACCCCACTCCGAGAGACAGAGGTAAAATAGAATAAGGTAACCACCTCCCCCCACCAACATTAACTAGACCCCTCGGCCTATATATATAGAATAATAAAAAAAACCAAAGGAGGGAGAAAATCGTTAAGTAGAGAACAAATAAATAAATCCCTTTCCCCACCCCCCATGATAATATTAAACAGTAAGGTAAAAAAACAGGGATATAAACCGGAGTGGGGGGAAGGCAAACCAACATCAATTATCTCTTACAATTTATCTAAGAGAGTTCAAGAATTCCTTAGCCTTTTCTGGTGATCCGAAGTTATACACAGATCCTTCATGGTTAAAGCATAGCGTTGTTGGGTAGCGTAAGGAGTACTGAATATTTAAGTCCCTTAAACACTTCTTCGCCTCATCGAATGCCTTCCTCTTTTGGACCAGAGCTGGGGAAAAGTCCTGGAATAACATGATCTTGGATCCTTTATAGATCATGGCTTAGGGATCTTTTCCAAGATTTCTAGAGGCTTCTAGGTGTATCTGCCTCTCCTTATAGCTCTGCAGCCGGAACAGGACCGAGCGGTGGTGCAGGTTCGAGCCGGGTCCGCGTATTGCGACCCGGTAGGCCCATTCTACCCTTACCTGGTCTGATCCAGCCTCCAGATTTAACAGCTGTGGAACCTTGTAAGCTGGCCTTCCTCTTCCTGTTCAGGAAGGCCCAGCAAACGAATATTTTTTCGACGACCTCGATTCTTGAGGTCGTCAATGTGGTTCTCTAAGGTCCGGACTCACTGTTCGAGAGTTCGAACCCGATCCACGGCCGATTGTGCTGTAGTTTCGGAGGTCACGGCCTTTATCTCCGCCCCTCCGACTCGGCGCTCGATTTCCTTAATGTCTCGGTTGTGCTTTTGCAGCGCGGCTGAGAGTGAATCCCATCGACTTCGGGATTCTTCAATAAAAGCGTCGATCTTCGCATCCAGTTTGGAGATGATTTCCACAAGGCTTGCCACTGTAGGTAAGTCCCCCGGGGCGGCTGTGGATGCCTCTGCTGCAGCTGGAGAGGGTGGGGGAGGGGTTCCTGCTTGCTGAGAGCTGCGGGCCCCCCTCCCTTTGGTCATTATTACTGAAGATTAAATTGTTTAAATTCAATACTAAATAACTAATTAAATTAAACAGCTATTTTAAATGATTTGGTGAGTGTGGTGGGAGTGGGTGACCCACTTTGCCCAAGTCTTGGGAGGAGCACTGTAGACTCAGACTTGCTGGGTCACCACCATCTTGGATCCCCGATCGGAGCAGATTAACAGCACCAATCAGGGAGACCCATCTGACAGATATAAGCAGGAGTGCCAGACATCCTGTTCACTGAGAATTGCCTCTGAGGGAGCTGGATCAGTGTCAAGGACTCCCCATGTGTCAATAAAGGGTGACTTGGTGATGGGATATCTGTGGAGTTATTTCAACCAACTTGTTAAAGAATAATGAAATGCTCTATCAAGCCAGATTTCATTTTGGGATCTCATTTCTCCAGTAAAAATATCAACAGGGGTCATGACACATCCCTTAACCTTCAATGTCTGTGAGAATATAAATCTAATCTATTGCAATCTTGCCTCATAATATGACCCCTTTATACACCAGAATCTACCTTTACATATAAATTGGACATTCAGGAGCAAAGTCTTGGGATAAATTGTTATGACTTACCTAATTCCAAAACCTGTTTTCCTAGCTCTAAACAGAAGGGCAATGAGACTGATTCTTCCTGTCAGCATCACAGTATGAAAAGCTTCACATTGTGTTTTAATACAGAGTTGTTAGGGACAGAGGGGCAGAGAGGTCAAAGAATCAGGAGAAATAAAACAAAATAAATCAAAAGCAATGCTGGTTTAAGGAGAAAACGTCTGACCCAAACGATTTATTGCAATCCTTTCAGGGTCTAGCCCAGCTGGCTGATGGAAGCAATGCTGTTGATCTTGACTTTCAGAATCCATTCAACAAAGTCCTTTGTGAAAGATGTATAGCCAAGGTGAAAGTTCATGGAATTAGAAAGAGACGTTGTAAATTGAGCAGTGCATTGCCTGGGCAATGTGATGAGCAGAGTTACTGTGAGTCGGAACAGCTGTGATGAGGCAAAATTTGCAAATAAGTCCTGTTTCTTTCTGCCAATGGTTGCAGAGAAAATAACGAGTTGTCTCCAGATGAAGGCAAATTAAATTATTAATCAGGTTTGCACAATGAAAGCTGTGCCCACACCTGGTCTGACTCAGGATTGTCTCAAGTGAGTGTTGTTTCTGGTCACTTGGCCCAAATGGAAAATGCATTGCGATGGTGAATGAGATACATTGCTCAGATACAACCAACCTCATTCTCTTACCCAATCCTGAGGCTCCATGGTCAATTCAATTCTCGATATGTCCATCAAATTCTAATTCCACTTGTGGATTTAGGAGAAACTTCTTTAACTCCTTGATCAATTTTTTTTCTGAAAATATGACCCTCCCACACCATGGTGAAGAGCTTTGGGACTTTTTTTTAATGCATGAGATGTTACTTAAATGTAAGTTGTTGTCGAGAGCAGTGAGACATGACACTCACAAAGGAGCAACTGAGGTGAGAAACAACCCAACACAAAAAGCTTAAATTTGAGGATTTTTGTGGTGATGTCAGGAGTAAAGCGTTTCTGACCTACACCAAGCACATCCAAGTGAGACTCATCTTAAACTACAGGTCAGTTTCAGCTGAAGTAAGTGCTGGGTGAAAGTGCTGCAGATTTCTTTTACTGTTAAACTGTGACTCAGTGAGGTAACATCCTCTAAAACATGTAGTGTTGAGTGTAGGCCATGGGTTACTGACTCCAGAGTGTTCTTTTATTAATTCACTTGTGGGATGTGAGCATTGCTGGCTTGGCCAGCATTTATTATCCCTCCCTAGTTACCCTTGAGAAGGTGGTGGTGAATTCCCTTCTTGAATCATTGGAGTGCAAAATTCAGACTCGCACTTGGTGCAGCATTAGAGTTATGCTGCACTGTCAGAGTTATTGGCTCTCAATTAAACTACTAAACTGAGCCCTTGTGTACCCTTTCAAGAAGATGAAAAGGATCTTACACTATGCTTTTAAGCCATGCTTTCTCACTGTGCATCCTGCACAATATTTATTTCTCAATTTATATCACTAGCACAGATTCCTGGATTCTGGGTAATAGACAATAGACAATAGGTGCAGGAGCTGGCCATTTGGCCCTTTGAGCCAGCACCACCATTCATTATGATCATGGCTGATCATCCACAATCAGTATCTTGTTCCTGCCTTATCCCCATAAACCTTGATTCCACTATCTTTAAGAGCTCTATCAATCTCTTTCTTGAAAGTATCCAGGGACTTCGTCTCCATTGCCTTCTGGGGCAAAGCATTCCATATATCCACCACTCTCTGGGTGAAGATGTTTCTCCTCAGCTCTGTTCTAAGTGGCCTACCCCTTATTTTTAAACTGTGTCCTCTGGTTCTCAACTCACCCATCAGTGGAAACATGCTTCCTGCCTTCAGAGTGTCCAATCCTTTAATAATCTAATCCATCTCAATCAGATCCCCTCTCATCCTTCTAAACTCAAGTGTATACAAGCCCAGTCGCTCCAATCTTTCAACATATGATAGTCCCACCATTCTGGGAATTGACCTTGTGAACCTACGCTGCACTCCCTCAATAGCCAGAATGTCTTTCCTCAAATTTGGAGACCAAAACTGCACACAGTACTCTAGGTGTGGTCTCACCAGGCCCTGTACAGATACAGGAGGAGCTCTTTGCTCCTATACTCAATTCTGAAAATGTGTTGCTGGAAAAGCGCAGCAGGTCAGGCAGCATCCAAAGAGCAGGAGAATCGACGTTTCCTGATTCCTGAAGAAGGGCTCATGCCCGAAATGTCGATTCTCCTGCTCCTTGGATGCTGCCTGATCTGCTGCGCTTTTCCAGCAACACATTTTCAGCTCTGACCTCCAGCATCTGCAGTCCTCACTTTCTCCTATACTCAATTCCTGTTGTTATGAAGGCCAGCATGCCATTAGCTTTCTTCACTGCCTGATGTACCTGCATGCTTGCTTTCAATGACTCATGTACAAGAACACCTAGATCTCATACTTCCCCTTTACCTAGCTTGACTCCATTTAGATAGAAATCTGCCTTCCTGTTCTTGCCACCAAAGTGGATAACCAACATTTATCCACATTAAACTGCATTGCCATGCATCAGTCCACTCACCTAGCCTGTCCAAGTTACCCTGTATTCTCATAACATCCTCCTCACATTTCATCCTGCCACCCAGCTTTGTGTCATCAGCAAATTTGCTAATATTACTTTTAATACCTTCATCTATATCATTAATGTATATTGTAAACAGCTGTGGTCCCAGCACCGAACCTTGAGGTACCCCACTGGTCACCGCCTGCCATTCCGAAAGGGACCTGTTTATCACTACTCTTTGTTTCCTGTCAGCCAGCCAATTTTCAGTCCAAGTCAGTATTTTGCCCCCAATATCATGTGCCCTAATTGAGCTCACTAATCTCCTCTGTGGGACTTTATCAAAGGCTTTCTGAAAGTCCAGGTACATTACATCCACTGGCTCTCCCTTGTCCATCTTCATAGTTACATCCTCAAAAACTTGCAGAAGATTAGTCAAGCATGATTTCCCCTTCGTAAATCCATGCTGACTCTGACCTATCCTGTTACTGCTATCCAAATGAGTTGTATAATTTCATCTTTTATAATTGACTCCAGCATCTTTCCCACCACTAACCAGTCTATAATTCCCTGTTTTCTCTTTCCCTCCCTTCTTGAAAAGTGGGACAACATTAGTCACCCTCCAATCTGCAGGAACTGATCCTGAATCTATAGAACATTGGAAAATGATCACCAATGCATCCACAATTTCTAGAGCCACCTCCTTCAGTACCCTGGGATGCAGACCATCACCTCCCAGGGCTTATCAGCCTTCAGACCTAACAGTCCATCCAATACCATTTCCTGCCTAATATAAATTTCCTTCAGTTCATCCATTACCCTAGGTCCTTCAGCCACTATTACATCTGGGAGATTGCTTGTGTCTTCCCCAGTAAAGACAGATCCAAAGTACCTATTCAACTCTTCTGCCATTTCCTTGTTCTCCATAATAAATTCACCCATTTCTGTCTTCAAGGGCCCAATTTTAGTCTTAATCATTTTTTTTTCTTTTCATGTACCTAAAAAAAGCTTTTACTATGCTTTTTTATATTTTTGCCAGTTTGCCTTTGTACCTCATTTTTTTCTTCATGTATTGCTCTTTTAGTGATCCTCTGTTGTTCTTTAAAAGTTTCCCAGTCCTCCGGCTTCCTGCTCATCTTTTCTATGTTATACTTCTCTTTTATCTTTATACAGTCCTTAACTTCCCTCATCAGCCACGGCCACCTCTGCCTCCCCTTAGGATCTTTCTTCCTCTTTGGAATGAACTGATTCTGCATCTTCTGCATTATATCCAGAAATACCTGCCATTGTTGTTCCACTGCCATCCCTGCTAGGGTATTGAGCCTCGAACTTTGGCCAGCTCCTCCCTCATGGCTCCATAGTTCACTTTGTTTACCTGCAATACTGACACTTCTGATTCTCCCTTCTCCTCTCAAATTGCAGATTAAAACGTATCATATTATGGTCACTACCTCCTAATGGCTCCTTTACTTCAAGGTCCCTGATCAAATCGGGTTCGTTGCACAACACCAGATCCAGAATTGCCTTCTCCCTGTTAGGCTTCAGTACAAGCAGTTCTAAGAAGCCATCTTGGAGGCACTTCACAAACTCCCTTTCTTGGAGTCCGGTACCATCCTGATCCTCCCAGTCTACCTGCATGTTGGAATCCCCCATAACAACTGTAATAATACCTTTGCAACAGGCCAATTTCAACTTCTTATTCAACTTACACCCTACATTCAGACTCCTGTTTGGGGCCCTGTAGATAACTCCCATTAGTGCCTTTCTACCCTTAGAATTTCTCAGCTTTATCCATACTGACTCTACGTCTCCTGATTCTATGCCCCCCCAGCAAGGGACTGAATATCATTCCTCACCAACAGGGCCACCCCACCCCCACTGCCCATCAGTCTGTCCTTTCGATAGCACATATAGCCTTGAATATTCATTTCCCAGGCCCTGTCCACTTAAAGCCACGTCTCAGTTATCCCCACAACATTGTACCTGCCAATTTCCAGCTGCGACTCAAGCTCATCCACCATATTTCTTCTGCTTCGTGCATTCATATATAATATTTTTAAATTGTTACTCCCCTCACCCTTCCTATCAATCCCTATTTCACTTGACCATACTGTATGATTCCTTCTTGAGTTTTCTGCTCCGTTCATTCTGTTGTCTTTCTTAACTTCACTTATTCACTTTCCCTTTAACTTTCTTCTTAAATTTCCAGTTTGTCCCTCCCCCCCCACTATTTAGTTTAAATAGAGCTGTGTTGCGGTGGCAAACCTGTCTGCCAGAATGCTGGTCCCCCACCTATTAAGGTGCAACCCATCCCTCTTGTATAATTTATCCTTACTGCAAAACATACCCCAGTGATCCAAGAATTTAAATCCTTGCTTCCTGCACCAGTTCCTCAGCCACACATTCAAGTCCATTTTCTCCCTGTTCCTGCCCTCTCCAGCCAGAGGAACTGGAAGCAAACTGGAGATAATCACCTTGGAAGTCTTGCTTTTCAGCCTTCTTCCAAGTTCTCTGAAGGCCCGCTGTAGAATGTCTCTTCTCTTCTTCCCAATGTCATTTGTGCCGAAGTGCACCACCACCTCTGGCTCTTCACCTTCGCCCTTGAGGATTCCCTACACTCTGTCAGTGACGTCCTGGATCCTGGCACCAGGAAGACAACACACTATCCTCAAATCCTGCCTGTTGCTGCAGAAACCCCTTTCAGTCCCACTCACTATGGAGTCCCCTATTACCACGGCTCTGCATGATGTCTAACTCCTTGGATCTGCCTCCATACCAATTTTCGATTGGCAGACCTGTCCACCTCTCGGACCGGCAGTGTCGTCTGTCTCGACAGTTTCCAAGAGATTCAACCTGATCATGAGGGGTACTTCCCCGGGGGTTTCTTGAATCATCCCTTCCTTCCTCATCTTCATCTCCCTTCTCTTTTCTGGTATGCTCGGTAATCTAAGATGGAGGACGTGAAAAAAATCTGGCTGTTACAGCTGTTCCTTTTTTGAGGTATTTTAGGTGTTGGAGGTGATTTCCTCCAATTCCAGGAGAAGCAATTACTGCTTTATATGGTGTTGCAGTGTTTTGAAACTTTGGACAAAAAAATGGTCTGTGAAAGAGAGAAAGAAACCCACACTGATAACTGACATGGCAGTGAATCTGTGCAGCTTGAATTCATGGGTCTCTGGACTTTGGAGTGCATTTAGGAAAACTTCACAAACAGTGAAATCAACAACTGATCTTGGAGGAACTTGTGTGGGAGAGATCACAGCACAGGAACAGATAGTTTTTAAGTGTAGCCTTGCTGTACATCTACAATAGTGAGTAGAGTGGGTTCTTTTTTGATTATATTTTTTATTGAGCTCTGTCTCTTGATTACATTTTAGAAATTTAAGCAATGAGTATTAGGTTAGCCTGGAGCAGTGTTTTGCTTTAGAACAATAAGACAGGCTATTTTTTGGGTCTGTAGATTGTGAAAGAGCAAAGATGGTCTTTAGTAGAGTGATACACTCATCTTGTCGAATGTGGGAGTTTAAGGAGAGTTTACATGTTCCTGAGGATTATGTCTGAAGGAAATGTCCTTGGTTGCAAATCCTAAGAGATCGAATGGATTGGTTGGATTGACAGTTAAAGGCAATGAAGAATTTACAAGAGTAAGGGGGTGTGATGGATGGCAGTTATGGGAAAGGAGAAAAGCTGCAGATACAGTCAGATAGATGGGTTAACTCCAGGAAAGGTAGGAGAGGTAGGCAGGTAGTGCAGGAGTCTTCTGTGGCTATCCCTATTTCAAACATGATGCTGTTTTGGAAAATATAGGGGGTGATAGATTCTATGGGGAATGTAGCATGAACAGCCAAGTTTCTGGCATCAAGACAGGCTCTAATGTAGTGAGGGGTACGTTGGGTTCCAAGCGATCAATTGTGTTAGGAGACTCTAGTCAGAGACACAGACAGACATTTCTATGGCCAGCAGTGAAAAATCAGAATGGTGTGTTGCCTTCCTGGTGACAGGATCAAGGATGTCTCAGAGAAGGTGCAGAATGTTCTAAAGGGGGAGAAGGACCAGCAGGCGGTCACTGTACACATTGGAACTAATGACATAGGAAGGGAAAAGGATGAGATTCTAAAGGGAGAATGTAGAAAGTTAGGCATGAAATTAAAAAGGAGGTTCTTGGCAGTGGTAATACCTGGATTACTCCCAGTGCTACAAACTAATGTGGGTAGGAATAGGAGGATAGAGCAGATGAATGTGTGGCTGAGGAGCTGGTGCAGGGAGAAGGATTCATATTTTTGGATCATTGGTATCTCTTCTGGGGTAAAAGTGACCTGTACAAGAAGGATGGATTGCACCTGAATTGGAAGGGGACTAATATATTGGCAGGGAGATTTGCAAGAGCTGTTCAGTAGGGTTTAACCTGGTAAGTTGAGGTGTGGGACCCAGGGAGATAGTGAGGAAACAGATCAATCTGAGACTGGTACAGTTGGGAAAGGCAGCGAGTCAAACAGTCAGGGCAGGAAGGAACAAAGCAGAGAACAACGCAGGACTAATAAAGTAAACTGCATTTACTTCAATGCAAGAGGCCCAAAAGGAAAGGCAGATGAACTCAGGGCATGGTTCAGAACCTGGGACTGGGATATCATAGCAATTACAGAAACGTGGCTCAGGGATGGACAGGACTGGCAGCTTAATGTTCCAGGATACAAATGCAATAGGAGGATAGAAAGGAGGGGAGGGAGAGTGGCGTTTTTGATAAGGGATAGCATTACAACTGTGCCTAGGGAGGATATTCTTGAATACATCCAGGGAAGTTATTTAGGTGGAACTGATAAATAGGAAAGGGCTGATGACTTTATTGGGATTGTATTATAGATCCCCGATAGTCAGAGGAAAATCAAAAAACAAATTTGTAAGGAGCTTTCAGTTATCTATAAGAATAATAGGGTGATTATGGTCAGGGATTTTAACTTTCCAAACATAGACTGGGACTGCCATAGTGTTAAAGATTTAAATAGAGAGGAATTTGTTAAGCGTGTACAAGAAAATTTTCTGATTCAATATGTGGATGTACCTACTAGAGAACATGCAAAACTTGACCTACTCTTGGGAAAGGTGACTGAGGTGTCGGTGGGAGAGCACTTTGGGGCCAGCGACCATAATTCTATGAGTTTCAAAATAGTGATGGAAAAGGATAGACCAGACCTAAAAGTTGAAGTTGGAGGAAGGCTAAATTTGATGGTATTAGGCAAGAGCTTTCAAAAGCTGATTTGGGAGGGAGGGGGGGGGGGGGGGGCGATGTTCGCAGGTAAAGGGATGGTGTAAAATGGGAAACCTTCAAAAATGAGATAATGAGAGTCCAGCTATAGTATACTCCAGTTAGGGTGAAAGGAAAGGCTGGTAGGTGTAGAGAATGCTGGATGACTAGAGAAATTGAAGTTTTGGTTAAGAAAATAAAGGAAGCATATAGACAGGAGAGATTGAGTGAATCCTTAGAGTTTAAAGGCAGTAGGAATGTATTTAAGAGGGCAAAAAGCGGACATGAGATAGCTTTGACAAATCAGACTACAGAGAATCCAAAGGGAATTTATAAATATATTAAGGACAAAAGGGTAACCATGGAGAGCATAGGGCCCCATAAAGATCAGCAAGGGGGCGTTTGTGTGGAGTCGCAGGAGATGGGGTGATACTAAACAAGTATTTTGCATCAGTGTTTACTGTGGAGGAGGACATGGAAGATATAGAATGTATGGAAATAGATGGTGACACCTTGGAAAATGTCCATATTACAGAGGAGGAAGTGCTGGATGTCTTCAAATGCATAAAAGTGAATAAATCCCCAGAACCTGATCAGGCGTACCCTAGAACTGTGTGGGAAGCTAGGGAAGTGGTTGTGGGACCCCTTGCTGAGATATTTGTATCATCGATAATCACAGGTGAGGTGACGGAAGACTGGAGGTTGGCTAAAGTGGTGCCACTGTTTAAGAAAGGTGGTAAGGACAAGGTAGAGAACTATAGTTTGGGGAGCCTGACGTCGGTGGTGGGCAAGTTGTTGGAGGGAATCCTGAGGGACAGGATTTACATGTATTTGGAAAGGCAAGGACAGATTAGGGATAGTCAGCATGGCTTTGTGTGTGGGAAATCATGTCTCACAAACTTGATTGCATTTTGATGAGGGCAGAGCAGTGGACCCGATCTGTATTGACTTCAGTAAGGCGTTTGACAAGATTTCTCATGGTAGATTAGTGAGCAAGGTTATATCTCGTTGATTACAGGGAGAAATAGCCATTTGGATACAGAAGTGGCTTGACGGTAGAAGACAGAGGGTGGTGGTGGAGGGTTGCTTTTCAGACTGGAGGCCTTTGACCAGTGGAGTGCCACAAGGATCGGTGCTGGATCCACTACTTTTTGTCATTTATATAAATAATTTGGATGTGAACATAGGAAGTACAGTTAGTAAGTTTGCAGACTACATCAAAATTGGAGGTGTAGTGGACAGCGAAGAAGGTTGCCTCAGATTACAACGGGAGCTTGATCAAATGGGCCAATGGGCTGAGGAGTGGCAGATGGAGTTTAATTTAGACAAATGCGAGGTGCTGCATTTTGGACTTACACACTTAGTGGTAAGGTCCTAGGGAGTGTTGCTGAACAAACAGACCTTGGAGTGCAGGTTCATAGCTCCTTGAAAGTAGAGTCGTAGGTAAATAGGTTAGTGGAGATGGTATTTGGTATGCTTTCCTTTATTGGTCAAAGTATTGAGTATAGGAGTTGGGAGGTCATGTTTCGGCTGTAAGTCATGTTACAGGACATTGGTTAGGCCACTTTTGGAATATTGCGTGCAATTCTGGTCTTCCTATCAGAAGTATGTTGTGAAACTTGAAAAGGTTCAGAAAAGATTTACAATGATCTTGCCAGAGTTGGAGGATTTGAGCTATAGGGAGAGGTTGAATAGACTAGGGGTGTTTTCCCTGGAGTGTCGGAGGCCGAGGGGTGACATTATAGAGGTTTATAAAATCATGAGGGACATGGATAGGATAAATAGACAAAGTCTTTTCCCTGGTGTGAGGGAATCCAGAACTAGAGGGTATAGGGTTTGGGTGAGAGGTGAAAGACATAAAAGGGATCTAAGGGGCAACTTCTTCACGCAGAGGATGGTGCGTGTATGGAATGAACTGCCAGAGGAAGTAGTGGAGTCTGATACAATTACAGCATTTAAAAGGCATCTGGATGGGTATATGAATAGGAAGAGTTTGTAGGGACATGGGCCAAATGCTGGCAAATGGGACTAGATTAGGTAAGGATCTCAGGTTGGCATGGATGAGTTGGACCGAAGGGTCTGTTTCCATGCTGTTCATCTCTATGACTCTATTTAATGGCTGTGGGAGCTTGCTATACAGGAGGATTGGCAAAATAAGTTTAATTTAGATAAATGTGAGGTGCTGCAATTTGGAAAAGCAAATCTTAGTAGAACTTATACATTTAGTGGTAAGTTCCTAGAATGTGTTGATTTGATGCTCAGATACCAAAACTTCAAAGTACTTAATTGGCTAAGAACGTCCCGAAGTGATGGATGGTATCATGGAAATGCTAGTCTTTCTTTATTTGGACCAAGATTGCTCATGTCTCAGAGTTTCAGCATTCCATATCCTCTGCAGGAGGTTGTGTGCAGATCCTGCCACACATACTGTCTCCAGCAGAGGTCACTAGTGAGTGATCAGGAGCAAGAGTCTGGTTGATAATTCTCCTCATTTGGCTGAGAGCACTTACAGCAAACTGTCGCTTCTTCAAATCAAACAGACTTATTGTTCATTGGCTTCATTTTATTAAATAGATAGTTCTGTACAATAGATTTTCAACATTTTCATAAAAGTGAAGAAAGCCAACACAGTTATTGTGGAACTGAAGAAGAGTCATTGGACCTGAAATGTTAATTCTGATTTCTTTCCATTGATGTTGCCAGACCTGCTGAATTTCACCAGCAATTTCTGGTTTTTTGTTTAAGATTTCCAGCATCCACAGTTATTTGGTTTTATTTGGTTGCCATTATTATAGATGTACACAAATAAAAAACTCCAAGAATGGGATTCCTGATTCTTCATTTGTTTTACATTAACAGAAAAAATAGGAGCAGGAGTAGGCCATTTGACCCCTCAAGCCTGCTTGCTGTTTTAATTAATCCATATTCCCATTTAGCTCCAATAATCTCCACACCCCCCCCCAAAGAAGAATCTATGCAGAATAAGTCTCTAGTTGCCTCCTGCTTGTCTTTTCAGTTTACATTTTCAGCTCTGCAATCCTCTAATTTAAGCCTTTCTTGAATCCTTGATTTTCATCACTCCAGTGTTGACTATGCTGTTAGTTGCCTCGGCCCCAGGCTCTGAACTTCCCTCCTCACACCTCTCAAGCATTTTTCACTCTCCTCTCTTTTTTTGATATGTGCATCTTTGACCCAACAACAAAACTATTTTAATTTATATAGCACTTTGATGTAGTAAAACACCACAAAGCATTCCAAAGCAGTATTATCAAATTAAAAACTTGTCACTGAGCCACATGAGGTGACATGAGCTCAGCCAACCAAAAGCATGATCCAAGGATAAGTTTTCAAGAGAGCCCTTGTAAGGAGACAGGTGAGGTCAGAAGGGGAAAGAGGAAATTCCAGAATGAAGGTACGGATGCTGGACAGATAAGAATGGGTTGCTCTAGAGGCTGAAATCAGAGAAATGGCACAAATATCTCAACGGGATTGTGGGACTGGAGGAGGTGACAGAAATTGGAAGGCCATGTGAAAAAAAGAACGAGAATTTCAAACTGGAAGTATTGTAGGATCAAGAGCTATAGTAGTTAGTGAACACAGGGGTGAGGAGTGAGTGACATTTCAGGCCCGGGTGATGGAGTTTTGGATGACATCCACAACATGGAAGGAAGAAAGTTAATAATCTAGTCTAGAGAGGCACATCCGAAGATAACATGGGCATGAATGAGGCCTTCAGCAGCCCATGAGTTGAAATTGGACAACGTTACATGAATCTTAGAGATGCTTTGGTAATCAGCTCATCTTCAGTGATTCCTCCTGCCAAAGACAGAGATGTTCCTCAAAAATGTATGTAAAGTTCAATGCCTTATCAAAAAGAGGGCACAGCTGATGATGCAGCCTCCCCCCAGAGCTTGCATTCACTAAAATGGAGAACGCAACAATAAAAATTGCATTGGTTTCATACTACAATGCACGCTGTTGGAAAATTAGAACAGGCAATATCTTGGGAGTCCCAGTTGAAGAGAAAGCGCCCCCTGGTGCTCTCCACCCTCTCTGCAGGAAAGCCGGAGCAAAGCTTCGGAGGAGCTGTTCCTGTGTCTCGGTGCTGAAACAGGCAGAAGGAGTGGGAATTTGGGGGAAAAAAAGCACAAGAAAACCTGGCACCCAAACAAAAAGAGAAAAATGTGACCCTTTCCTTCTTAGCCCAGGGCTGGCGTCAGCGGTTGAGCCTTCACAACTTGGACCAGACAGCGAGAAGATTTGTTTTGTAAAGAAACTGCACACATCCACCGTTTGATGGTCACCGCTTGTGGAATTTAATGCGGGCTTGGCAATCTCATGCGTGGGATCGCACCGTGTAAATGCCTTAAATGCCCATAGTAGGGGCGCCCGGGACTGCCAATGTGATGCATCTAAACAAGAGGAATATCAGTGCTTTACGATGGGTAATAAGCAGACGATATTTACTGATGAACAACTAGACGCCTATCAGGTAAGTGGGCGAGAGGGCTGGAGTGTGGGCAGGGTTGACCCGTGTGGGGGTAAATGTCACTCTAGCTCTTACTGAAACTGCCCCAACCCCACCCCAACAGTGTTAGTAACCAGAGAAAAGCTTTTCTTAAAACAAACCGGAGACCGACGCATCCCTGTTCATTTGCAGCCAAAACATTTCCTCTCCAAATAGCGAGTGTTGTGTCAGATGTGAATGTTCTTGACTCTCCATCATCACAGGATTTACTCGTTTCTTTCTTTCGTCCTCAAGCCAGAAAACAATACACAACTTGAAATTCATCACTTTCACAAAAAGTTGAAAGCCAGAGAGCTTCAAAATGGTGTGAATTGAATGTAAACTTTCCCTGCTCCAAGCATGTTTTTAACGTGTTTGTGATTTTAAAAAAACTCCCAATTTCAACGCCGATAAACAGAAATGCTTTTCTCTGTCTCTCTGATTACGGTATCCTCAAAAATCGCCTACCCTCCCCCAACTGAGCAAATCTGAGCGGCAAAGCAACGGGGTCTTCAATCGAACCTGGGGCTGATTTATTTTTTTGGAGAGATTGTATTAGCTAAGACAGAGAATTGGTTTGGCACCAGGGACAAGACACATTGAAACTTGGTGTTAACATTGAAAGCCAAATGAAGCCGAGTTCTATGATTGCAGTGTGGAAGGTTGTGTCTGTAAATCGTCTCGAGACAAAGCTGCATTGAGCCGCATCCCTCTCCTGCCAGGGGGGGACATTTCGCCTCACTAATGCCTGGTACAAACAACCAGCTCCAGACAGACCCCTTCACCCTCATCTCTCAGCCCTGCCTTAGAGGCACGGGGGTGAAGGGAAGAAACAATCTCATTCACGATAAAGAAGGCATGAATGAGCTTAATACACCCCTTAGTACAAACAGATGATATTGCAAGGGACTGGTGACCCGTGTATCAGCAGCAGCTAGCTAATAGCTGCAAAACTCTGATTGAACGTGATTAGTAATGCTGCAAAATGTAATATTGCAGGCATGCAGTGAAATGGGATGTCAGCAAATCCCCATCAGTTACTTGCACATGATCCATGAGCCATTAACCAAGATAGTCCTGAAACTCCTCTCAGGGCGATAGCAAATCAGCTTCAGCGTCCACCGTGTATCCTGCAGTCGGTTTCACATGGTGTGGCGGTAGCTGTGTTCTCAGTTCACAGTCCTCTCCCACTCTCCTCGCCATCTCTAAGCTAAAAGAATGGCGTTCAATTCTCAATCCATAGCCTCCAGGGCAGTTGGTGAGAGAAATGTCAACTTTTGGATGGGGCAGTTAAATCAACTTTTCCTCTGGGGTGGCTGTAAAAGTTGCTAAGGTGCTCTCCCCAAGATAAGCAGGGAATTTCTGTCCAACTCCCCAATGATTCCTAACCCAACGTTTACCCCTAATTCAACACCACCAGAATAGATTCTGTTTGTTATCAAGTAACTCTGTGGGATCTTGCTGTGGGAAAAATTGGCTACATTGCAGTGGTGTCTGTACTTCAAAGCATATTTTATTAGCTGTAAAACACCTTAAAACATACCAAGGTGAGAATATATAAATGCAAGGTTTTTTTTTTATTTTTTCAGTTGCATTCTTAAGCATCCAGACCTGCTTAGTTTTAGTGAAGAACTATTACAAGAACATTAAATGGCTCTTTAAATCAAATGCTAAGTTCTAACAGTTATGTGACTTCAGTATAAAAATTAGGTTGTGTCTCCTGATTATTATTCCATATCACTTACAGCAAAAGATTTACAAGATCCTGTAAGTCATCTTGCACCCTGCCGTGGACATTAAATAATCAAAACAAGATAATGTTTCAGGGTGGAAAAGTGCTAACGTAGAAGATATAGCTCTCAGTGTCAATGTTCATCTTTAATCATATCATGGTGGAATATTTACAACACAAAAGGGAACCTTCAGGCCATTGAGTCAGCATGAGAATGCCACAAGCTCCATTCAGCTCTTCCTGTTGACCTGCCTTTACACCTCAGTTTCACTGATCGAATGCCCTTTTAAAAATCACAGTTAAATCTGCTTCAACCACACTTTCAAGCAGTGCATTCCCACCATTCATCACATAAAGAAAAGTTTCCTCAGGCCACCTCTGCTTCTTTTGCCAAATTCTTTAAATCTGTGTCCTCTGATTCTTGTTCCCCCCATCAATGGAAATCAGATCAATTGACCCCTCACCCTGAATACTTCTATCGTCAAGGGTTTCTAATTTACTCTGCTTAATGTTTTCTGCATTCACTTTAATTCCTTCGGATCTTTGCTAAAGTGTTGTGTCCAAAACTGGACACCATAATCCAATTGAGGGGGAGCTAGTGACATACTGTCCTTGCTCTTATACTGTAATCCCCTATTGATAAGTACCAGGATGCTGTGTATTTTATTAATCATTCTCTCAAATTGTCCTGCCACTTTCAATGATTAATGTAATCTACATCCAGTTCCTCTTCTGTCTGCATCCTTTTACAGTTATACCCTTTGTTTATATCATCTCTCTGAATTTTTCCCATCAAAATGAATCACATCACACTTTTCTGCATTAAATTCCAACTGTCACTTGTTTGCCTATTCCACCAATCTATGTCCTCTTAATGTTTATTACTCTGCTTCTCACATTGCAAATTTTATATTGTCTGAATATTTTAAAATTATGCTTTGCACATTCAAGTCATATACTCATTACTTATATTATTCTATGGCAGGAGGCCATTATGCCCATGTGGTCAACAATGATCCAATTAATCAAGTCCCATTTTCCAGCTCTCAGTCCATAGCTGTGGAGGCTATGACAACACAAGTGGATAACTAAATACTAGTTAAAGTTACAAGAGTTTCTGATACATCCACTCTTTCAGGTTTCCAGACACCCACCATTCTTGGTGAAATTAATTCTCCTTAACTTTCCTCTTAACCTTACTTCTTTCCTTAAATCCAAGCCTATGTTTAAATCTATCAAGTGTAAGTCATTGATCAAGCCAAGCAGTGGTTCTAATGTTGATCCCTGGGGAAGTCCACAATAAACTTTCCTCCAGTCTGAAAAACAATAACTGTCTGTTTCCTGTCATGCAGTCAACTTCAGATCATGTTGTTATTTTATTCCACAGGCTCAAATTTGCCCCATATCAAAGCTATTTTGGAGATCCATGTACACCACATCTATTGAATTACTCTCATCAATCCTCTCTGTTTCTTCATCAACATCATTTACCTGGAACAGATCCAGGCTGGATTTCCATAATTAATCCATGTTTGTTGAAATGACCACTATTATTATCCTGAAATACCATTTCTAAAAGTTTTCCATTATCATAATCAAAGTGAAAGCTGGAATTGTTGGTCTTGCTTTTCGAACAAGATCCTCTGCTACCTATATATGAGAATTGCTACATTAGAACTTGGAACATAGAACAATACAGCACAGAACAGGCCCTTCGGCCCACGATGTTGTGCCGAACTTCTAACCTAGATTAAGCACCCATCCATGTACCTATCCAAATGCCGCTTAAAGGTCGCCAATGATTCTCACTCTACCACTCCCATGGGCAGCGCATTCCATGCCTCCACCACTCTCTGGGTAAAGAACCCACCCCTGACATCTCCCCTATACCTTCCACCCTTCACCTTAAATTTATGTCCCCTTGTAACACTCTGTTGTACCCGGGGGAAAACTTTCTGACTGTCTACTCTATCTATTCCTCTGATCATCTTATAAACCTCTATCAAGTCACCCCTCATCCTTCGCCGTTCCAACGAGAAAAGGCCGAGAACTCTCAACCTATCCTCGTATGACCTACTCTCCATTCCAGGCAACATCCTGGTAAATCTTCTCTGCACCCTCTCCAAAGCTTCCACATCTTTCCTAAAGTGAGGCGACCAGAACTGCACACAGTACTCCAACTGTGGCCGAACCAAAGTCCTGTACAGCTGCAACATCACTTCACGACTCTTGAATTCAATCCCTCTGCTAATGAACGATAATACTCCATAGGCCTTCTTACAAACTCTATCCACCTGAGTGGCAACCTTCAAAGATCTATGTACATAGACCCCAAGATCCCTCTGTTCCTCCACCTGACTAAGAACCCTACCATTAACCCTGTATTCCGCATTCCTATTTGTTCTTCCAAAATGGACAACCTCACACTTGGCAGGGTTGAACTCCATCTGCCACTCCTCAGCCCAGCTCTGCATCATATCTAAGTCCCTCTGGAGCCGACAACAGCCCTCCTCACTGTCCACAACTCCACCTATCTTCGTATCATCTGCAAATTTACTGACTCACCCTTCGACTCCCTCATCTAAGTCATTAATAAAAATTACAAACAGCAGAGGACCCAGAACTGAACCCTGCGGAACTCCACTTGTAACCGGGCTCCAGGCTGAATATTTACCATCTACCACCACTCTCTGACTTCGACCGGTTAGCCAGTTTTCTATCCAATTGGCCAAATTTCCCTCTATCCCATGCCTCCTGACTTTCCGCATAAGCCTACCATGGGGAACCTTATCAAATGCCTTCCTAAAATCCATGTACACTACATCCACTGCTCTACCCTCATCCACATGCTTGGTCACCTCCTCGAAGAATTCAATAAGACTTGTAAGGCAAGACCTACCCTTCACAAATCCGTGCTGGCTGTCCCTAATCAAGCAGTGTCTTTCCAGATACTCGTAAATCCTATCCCTCAGTACCCTTTCCATTACTTTGCCTACCACAGAAGTAAGACTAACTGGCCTGTAATTCCCGGGGTTATCCCTATTCCCTTTTTTGAACAGGGGCACAACATTCGCTACTCTCCAGTCCCCTGGTACCACCCCCGTTGCCAGTGAAGACGAGAAGATCATTGCCAACGGTACTGCAATTTCCTCTCTTGCTTCCCACATAATCCTAGGATATATCCCGTCAGGCCCGGGGGACTTGTCTATCCTCAAGTTGTTCAAAATGTCCAACACATCTTCCTTCCTAACAGGTATCTCTTCTAGCTTAACAGTCCGTTTCACACTCTCCTCTTCAACAATACGGTCCCTCTCGTTCATAAATACTGAAGAGAAGTACTTGTTCAAGACCCCTCCTATCTCTTCCGACTCAATACACAGTCTCCCACTACTGTCCTTGATCGGACCTACCCTCGTTCTCGTCATTCTCAGGTTTCTCACATACGCATAAAATGCCTTGGGGTTATCCTTGATCCTATCCGCCAAGGATTTTTCATGCCCTCTCTTAGCTCTCCTAATCCCTTTCTTCAGGTCCCTTCTGGCTATCCTGTATCCCTCCACTGCTCTGTCTGAACCCTGTTTCCTCAACCTTATGTAAGCCTCCTTCTTCCTCTTTACTAGACATTCAACCTCCCTCGTCAACCAAAGCTCCCTCACACGACCATTTCTTTCCTGCCTGATAGGTACATACATATAATATCAAAGTTCTGTAATGTCCATCAACAATACCTCATCAGACCTTGGTAACTTATTAACTTTAAGTACCAACAGACCTTTTAACATCTCATTATCAAATTTTTTGTCCAACTAATGTATAAAAGACCTGCTCTTCCGCCATGACTTTGGAAGGGTCTTCTTCTTTGGAAGGGTCGTCTTCTTTGATAAAGACAGATGCAAAATATGCAATTAGTTTGTCAGCTAAGCTCTTGATGCATAGATTCTCCTTTAGGTTCCAGTTCTTAGAAATATTTGTTTGTGGGTGCTGGTGAGATCAGCATTTATTATCAATCGCTAATTGCCCAGTTGTCTAAGTCTGTGGCTCTGGAGTCATGCTGTAGGCCAGCCCAGGTATGAACAGCAAATGTTCATACCCTGGTCAATGTTAGTGAACTAAATGGGTTTTTGTTTCTGACAATTAGCACCATTAGGTCAACTTTTTGATCCCTGATTTTATTTGAATTCAAGTTTCACCATCTGAGTGGGATTCAAATCCATATCACTAGAGCTTTAGCCTGGGCTTCTGGATTACTAGTCCAGTAACAGTACCACTGGGCCATCAGCTTGACCCAGCCTTTTCCTACCCTCATACTACTTAAATATCAATGGAAGTTATTCGGATTCCCTTTTATTAAGTTCAGCAGAGATGTGGTGGAGAGAATAGGAAGATTACATGATTTGGAAAGTGAGTTTAGGTAGGGTAACGAAACAAAAGAATCTTGTTTCTTTACACTAATTAAATGTTGTGCCTCAAGTTATCAATGCCACAGAATAACAAATTGAGGGCTACATTTTATTTCTAGAGAGACAGACCTGAATAACAGGGAAGTTATGCAAAACCTGTGCTGCATTAGGCCAGGATTTAGAATCATGTTCCCACCGTGCCATGGGCGGCACGGTGGCACAGTGGTTAGCACTGCTGCCTCACAGCGCCTGAGACCCGGGTTCAATTCCCGCCTCAGGCGACTGACTGTGTGGAGTTTGCACGTTCTCCCCGTGTCTGCGTGGGTTTCCTCCGGGTGCTCCGGTTTCCTCCCACAGTCCAAAGATGTGCAGGTCAGGTGAATTGGCCGTGCTAAATTGCCCGTAGTGTTAGGTAAGGGGTAAATGTAGATGTAGGGGCATGGGTGGGTTACGCTTCGGCGGGGCGGTGTGGACTTGTTGGGCCGAAGGGCCTGTTTCCACACTGTAAGTAATCTAATCTAATCTAATCAGTTCCAGTTCTCATATTACAAAATAAATATTGAGGCACTGGAGAGTGTGAAAGGAAATTTCACAAGGATGATACCTGAAATGCTTGGTATTGTGATGAAACTTTATAATATTATTGTTTGGGAATCCAGATTTGGAAGTGGAGGAGAAATGGATTTTTGGTTTTCAGTGTTGTGATGATCTGATCTGGTTTCTTTAAGAAAGGATCAGAAAGTCATTTGGAACAGTGAGATAAAGACAACCTATCTAAGAAATCATGTGACTTAAACTAAATGACTCAACAAGTTACTTAGTGAGGTAATTGTTGCTTATTGTTGACAACAGCTGAAATGAACTATGGAAGGGAAAATTAGGGGTCACAGACTGATGATTAGATTCCCTACATTGTGGAAACAGGCCCTTCAGCCCAACTAGTCCACACCGATCTTCTGAAGAGTAACCCACCCAGACCTATTTCCCTCTGACTAATGCACCTAACACTATGGGCAATTTACCATGGTCAATTCACCTGACCTGCACATCTTTGGAATGTGGGAGGAAATCGGAGCACCTGGAAGAAACCCACGCAGACACTCGGAGAATGTGCAAACTCCACACAGACAGTTGCCAGAAGCTGGAATCAAACCTGGGACCCTGGTGCTGTGAGGCATTTGTGACCTAGTAATTCCAGTAAGAAATTTTAGAGTGAAGTTAGGAGTTATACTTTCTTTTTCCTGGTTATGATAAGAAATTTCCCAGTTGTATATCTATATAGATTTGTTCAATCTTTCCTTTTGTGCAATAAAAAAACATTGAGACCCTCTTGAGAATTTGTTCAGTTACTGACCAGCACTGTAACCAGACTGCAAAAAGTAAAACTAATTGTCTAACAAGCTAGGTTTCATTCTGGTGTCTGACCTGTCCAGCACTACCATAAATTATGGTCATAATAGTACAGACAGGCCCTGGGTTGTTTGCAAGTCAATCTGTATGAAAGTTGGACCATAATGCAGGACAATGTAAAACAGTCGTTTTTAAATACAGGAAATGTTCATATGTTGGATCTTTAAAATTACACCCTTATATGGGATCACATTCGTAAGTTGGATGTTTGTAAATCAGGGACCCTCTATACACCAATACAGAAAGAATTGACAATCCTGAAGAAATTAGGCCTGAGTGGTGACACAGAAAAGGTGTTTAAAATGATTAAAAGTTTTGATTAATGTTTCCTTGTGTACAGAAGTACGTAACCCGAGGCTATTAATTTAAGACAGTCATCAGAAATCAGAGGACATTCAGAAGTCATGTCTTCACCAAAGGAATTTCTTGGATTTGCACAAAATGGTTGAAGTGAATAGTATCAATTCATTGAAGAGAGATCCAGGCATGCAAATGAGAAAGAATACAAGGGCTCCAATTGTAGATTTACATAAAGAAAGATGGGTGGGAATTCAAGTGGAACATAAATACCATCATCAGCTGGTTGGGCTTCTGTGTCATATGCCCTATGTAAGTCCTATATTAGATGCCAGCTTCTTCTCAGACTCTCATCTTTCTTACTTTTATTTTAGTTTTTTTTAATCTTCCCTCTGAGTTTTCTATATTCGGTCTTGTTTAGTTAAATTATCTACCTGATGTCTGTTGTACACTCCTTTTTTCTGCTTTATATTAATCTATATCACATTCATTATCTTCATTTACCTTACCTTTCCATCTCAAATTAAAGAAAGTACCTCAACTGTACTCTCACCATTTGTTCTTATTGTCCTGAAATAGTTGTGCCTGATTCCAATATACTCAACATATCCAATATACTCCTCTAGATTTTTTCCGTCTCTATTTCCATAACCAACCTAAAGTATGATGCTATGATTCCTTGTGCTCTAAATGGTCCTCTACCGAAACTTAATCTAGTTGGTCCACTGCATTCCCAAGAAATTCCTCCTTCATCCTTACGTTGAACACATATTGATCTAGAAACTTTCTGAAATATTGCAAAACATTTGGGCAGCACGGTAGTTCAGTTGTTAGCACTACTGCCTCACAGTGTCATGAACCCAAGTTTGATTCCAGCCTCACATGACTGTCTGTATGGAGTTTGCACATTCTCCCTGTGTCTGTGTGGGCTTCCTCCAGGTGCACCGGTTCCCTCCCAGTGTCCAAAGATCTGCAAGCCGGGTGAATTGGCTATACTAAATTGCCCATAGTGTTAGGTGCATTAGTCAGAGGAAATTGGTCTGGGTGGGATACTCTTTGGAGGGTCGGTGTGGACTGGTTGGGCCTGTTTCCACACTGTTGGGAATCTAATCTAAATTTAATCTAATCAGTCCAAAGATGTGCAGGTTAGGTGAATTGGCCATGCTAAATTGCCCATAGTGTTTACGGGATATATAGATTAGGTGCATTGGTTAGGGGTAAATGTAGAGTAATAGAGTAGGGGAATGGGTCTGGATGGGTTACCCTTTGGAGAGTTGGTGTGGACATGTTAGGCCATTGTCCTGTTTCCACACTGTAGGGATTCTATGATCTCCCTTTCTGTCCTGTGTGTTATTCCAGTTGATACCAGCATGATTAGATTCCCCCATTGTCACTACTTTATAGCTCTTGCATCTCACACATTTTCCACAAATGCTTCCCCTTAATATCTTTCCCTCTAGTTGGCATCTTCTATACTACATGCAATGGTGTAATGTTTTCTCACATGTTTTTAATAGAATGTGACTCCTGACAAACACCAATGGATGACATGGGTTTTCCTTTAGCTCATGCAGGCAAACTGTATTTTCAGAATAATCTCAGCTCATGCATAATAATGTGGACGTGATGGGCCAAATGGCCTGCTTCCACACTGTAGGGATTCCATGAAATATCTTAATTCACAGTGTTCATGATCTGGATCATTGCCCTGATAAGGTGGCGAAAGCTGATTTATTTAAATAATTTTGACAAGATGTTGAGCAGGGCTTTGAGGTACAGGATTGAGCTCAGCTTGGCTAGTCTATCAGAGAGCCAGCTCAATAGGCTGATGTTAAATTGAACCAAAAAAAGGTTTGTCAGGAAATAAAGTGGGTAGAAACTCAGAAATATATTTTGACTTTGACTGTTTATTCTTTGAGTCTAAGGAATCGTTTCACTAAATGCTAAACATCAATGGCAAGATGCACACAAATATCAGATCCTAAAAGAAGAGTTTCTTCAGGAGTGGGTCCAGCTGATATGAGAAAGTTTGATGAGATATACAATTGAAATCCTGTTGGAGCTCTAATCTGTTTACACATACTTTACACATACTGTAGAAACATAGAAAATAAGTGCAGTAGTAGGCCATTTGACCATTCAAGCCGGCACCACTATTCAATATGATCATGGCTGACCATGCAGTCTCAGTATCCTACTCCTGCTTTCTCTCCATACTCCTTGATCTCTTTAGCCCCAAGGGGCCACATCCAGCTCCCTCTTAAATATATCTACGGAAGAGCCACCAATAGCTTTCTGTGCTAGAGAATTCTGCAAGTTCACAACTGTCTCTGAATGAAGAAATGCTTCTTCATCACCGTTCTGAATGGCTTCTCCCTCATTCTTAGACTGTAACCCCTAGTCCTGGATTTCCCCAACATCGGGAATATTCTTCCCGCACCTAGCCTGTTCAATCCCGTCAGGATTTTATATGTTTCTATGAGATCCCTCTTCATTCTTCTAAATTCCAGTGAGTACGAGCCCTATTGATTCAATCTTTCTTCAATGTCAGTGTTGTCATCCTGGGAATCTCTCTAGAGAACCTTCACTGGGCTCCCTCAATAGCAAGAATGTCCTTCCTGAGACTACAAGAACAAAAATGTTCAAGATACTCAAGGTGTGGCCTCACAAAGGCTCTGTATAACTGCAGCAAGGCATCCCTACTCCTATACGCAAATCCTTTTGCTGTGAAGGCCAGCATGCCCTTAGCTTTCCTCACTGCCTGCTGCACCTGCATGCTAATGTGCAGTGTCTGTTCCACCATGACACCCAATTTCCATTGCACCTCACATTTTCCTAAACTGCCGCCATTCAGATAATAATCTGCCTTCCTATTTTTGCCATCAAAGTGGATAACGTCACATTTATCCACATTATATTGCACTGGCCAACTCAGCCAGCCTGTCCAAGTCACCCTACAGCCTCTTAGCATCCTCCTCACAGCACACACTACCACCCAAACAAACATCAAAGAAGATTACAGCACAGGAACAGGCCCTTTGGCCCTCCAAGCCTGCACCAATCCAGATCCTCTATCTAAACATGTTGCCTATTTTCCAACGATCTGTATCCCTTTGCTCCCTGCCCATTCTTAAGTGATGCTATTGTGCCTACCCCTTTCACCCCCGCTGGCAACGCATTCCGGGCACGCACCAACCTCTGCGTCAAGGACTTTCCATGCATATTTCCCTTAAAATTTTCCTCTCTCATCTAGAACTCATGACCCCTAGTAATTGAGTTCCTCACCTTGGGAAAAAGCTTCTAGCTATCCACCCTGTCCACACCTTTCATGATTTTGTAGACCTCAATCATGTGCCCCCCAACCTCTGTCTTTTAATGAAAATAATCCTAATCTACCCAACATCTCTTCATAGCTAGCACCCTCCATACCAGGCAACATCCTGGTGAATCTCCTCTGCACCTTTTCCAAAGCATATACATCCTTTTGGTAATGTGGCAACCAGAACTATACACAGTATTCCAAATGTGGCTGAACTAAAGTACTATACAACTGTAACATGATCTGCCAACTGTTATACTCAATATCCCAGCTGATGAAGGAAAGCATTTTGTCTGCCTCTTGCTATTGACCTGCGTTGCCACCTTCAGGGTACAATGGACCTGAACACCCAGATCTCCCTGTACATCAATTTTCCCCAGGACCTTTCCATTTACTGTCTTGTTCGCTATAAAATTGGATCTTCTGAAATGCCCGGATTGAACTGCAGCCAGCTTAGTGTCATCTGCAAATTTGGAAAAATTGCATTCAATCCCTGCGTCCAAATCGTTAGTGAATATTTGTGAGCAGCTGGAGTCCCACATCCCCCCCTCATCACTACCTGCCAGTCCCACTCAGGAAAGGACTTGTTTATTCCAACTCTCTGGAATTTAATGTGTGCTTTCATAATTAGTTATATTTTCATTATTCATATGTTTGGAACTTAAAATAGCTACAATGTTGTAAATACTGTGGTAGTATCAGAAAGATATGGAGTTATGTTGATGTGAGGCCAGTTGAATAATAAGGCAATTGTTTATGAAATTTAGATTAACATATAACTGTGTGGAGCATTATGGGTGGGGTGAAAGGTCAAGGCCAAAATACAGGTTATCACCTAAATTGAAAAGAGCTGGAATGAAAGCAAGATAAATCAAGGGCACATTGTCTTGATGATGTGATACTTCAACATAAAAATCCTGTGGACAGTCGGGGAGGAGAAAGTCTGAAGGAGTAAAGGATGTTCATATTGTGATAGGGCTTTAGGATCCTGGAGCAACAATACAATGGGGTAATGGAGCTACAGGGTGTAAATAGCACAGTGTGGGCACATTCATCAGAAAGAAGGAAGTTAGGGAAGGAAGCTACCAATCTTACCTGGTCTGGCTTTCATGTGACTCCAGACCCACAGCAATGTTAGCCTATGAGGGATGGGCAATAAATGCTGGCCTAGCCAGGGATGCCCTCATCCTGTGAATGACATAAGAAAAACCCTCAGCAGCTTTATCAGTGCCATCACTAGGACTGGCCATTGCTGGAACTGCAGGACAAAGGAGAGGATGCCTCAGTGCCAAAGCGCCCTTCAAGAAAAGTGAAATTTAAGCTGGGCAGTCAAGTTGCTCAGAGGGGTTCAGGGAAATAATCCAGGGAATGTCCATATGTGGGCCAGCAAATCATAGAATCCCTGCAATGTGGAATCCGGTCATGCAGCCCTTTGAACCTATACCCACTCTCAAAGAGCATCCCACCCAAAACCCACCCAATCCCTTTAACCTGCATTTTCCCATGATTAATCCACATAACCTGCACATCCCTGGACACAGCAGCATGGCCAATCCACCTAACCTGCGCTTCTTTGGACCATAGGGAGAAACCGAAGGACCCAGGGGAAACCTACACACACCCATGGAGAATGTGCAACCTCCACATAGACAGTCATCCAAGGGTAGAATTGAACCTGGGATCTGAGCACTGTGAGGCAGCAGTGCTAACCACTGAGGCATCGTGCAGCCAGGTAGAAGGAAGGGCTTCCCCATCTCAGAGAGGCAGCCTTACCCAATCGTGATAAAACACAGCAAGTGTTTGTACCAAGTCTTACTGGACACTTATTTGCCTCAGTTGGTAGCCCAGTAGGTAACTATGCCAGTGAGGTTTCCACACTGCTTACATGCTATAGCAGCAGGAAGATTTTGCGATTCCCTCTCTACCCATTCCATTTCATTTTCCCAGTATTCCCACCTCCCAGTTGGTCTCCAGAAGGCTGGAAGAATTCAGCCCTGTTCTGTAGTTTATGTACCTTTAAATGGTTTATTTTTGGAATCATAATAAGTTGAAGAACATTCCCAACACAGGTCCTTAAACATCTTGTGCTGAATGTGCACAATTGAAGGTTTAATGAGTTGGAAATTTACTTTAACTACCTTGTATAGATTTAAGTACCTGTCTGGCATGGGTTTGCTGTTTATCTGAACTCCTCCCACCCTTTATCCCACATCCTAGGTTGTTTTTGCTGCTTTACACCCCATTCACCCAGAGCTATACCTGGGTCTGCTCTGATTAAATTGGATCACTATTTGGCAGAATTGGTGCTTTTTATGGTCCAACAACCCTATCTCTTTGACCCATCTTTCTTTTAATGTTTATTGATGTCAAATTGTAACAAATCTGTGAGATAGCTTGCCATGTTTTTATCTTACTAAAGACACTGCATAAATGCAATAGTACAAAAACAAAGATCAGCTGATGCTGGAAATCTGAAAAAAAAAGCAAGTGCTGGAGAAATTCAGCAGGTCTGTGTGCATTTATGATTCTACATATCTCTGGGTTGCTTGTCTCAGTGCAATGCCCTCAATCTATTGATAAGTACTAATAAACTTTGAAAAAAAAACTCTTTGCATTTGTTATGAGTTCCACTGAAGATAGGAGTCAGTATGAAAGCCCCATCTTTCTTTATTCTGCTGGGCTCAGGGTAATGTCAGTGAACAAGATGCTATACAGTAGCAAATCACTGCACAAGGAATATGAAAACAAAAAGTATGTGAGATCGCAGCGGCTCAGGCAGCATTGTAATGGACCAGGCCAGAATCCCCCTCCCCAAATATTTTAAGAAGGTTGCCTAGACCCTAACTTCAAGCAGATGTGAAGTGGATATTCCAGGTGTGATGCAGCTGGTCAAACCACTCAGCTTTAAGCAAAGCAGAATTTATTTAAACACTACAGTTGAATTAGATTACCTACAGTGTGGAAACAGGCCCTTTGGCCCAACAAGACCACACCGACCCGCCGAAGCGCAACCCACCCATACCCCTACACTTACTCCTTCACCTAACACTACGGGCAATTTAGCACGGCCAATTCACCTGACCTGCACATCTTTGGACTGTGAGAGGAAACCGGAGGAAACCCACGCAGACACGGGGACAATGTGCAAACTCCACACAGTCAGTCGCCTGAGGCGGGAAATGAACCCAGGTCTCTGGCGCTGTGAGGCAGCAGTGCTAACCACTGTGCCACCATGCCACCCTAATACAAACAAAAGAAAATGTAATTTAGAAGATCTTAACTATTGGAAAACTTAACTGACCCGATACAGCAACTTAATTAAGGAACTGTTCCGATCCATTCCATAAACACACCCCTTGGTAAAAAGACAAATTGAAACACAGATTCTTACAGGCAGGAGGGAACAACATCCAAAGAGATTTCAGAGAGAAAGTCAGTCAGGAATCATTTGCTGAAGCTTGCAATCTTTCCTGGACTTTAGCATCTTGTGATTGCCATAGCTAAACCAAACTAGATAAAACCTGAACCGGAAGAACTGACCACTCCCCTGCCATTGTTAAACCAGGCTCTTCTCAGACCCCTAGGTACCTCTGCCTTTATAACCGTGCTTAAAAAGATCCGAGGACAAAATAACCTTGTTAAAATGACAGCATTATCACAGCATCCATGGAGAGAGAGCAAGCAAATGTTTTGAGTTGAAATGACTCTTTATTAGAGCTGAAGTGAAGTGGAAGGTGTAGCGTTTATACAATAGTCAGGGGTTGGGGAGGTAGTGCTTGAAATGCTGGGGGAGAAAGGATGTTGATAGTTCGGATTAAGTAATCACAATATGAGAATGGCAGAACAATGACCTGTCTCAATGCCAGACTGGAAAGAATATTTTGCTCATTTCCCCTACCCCCACCTTACCTCAGTTCCAACCTTCCAGCTCAGCACCATCCTCATGACCTGTCCTACCTGCCAATCTTTCTTCCCACTTAACCGCTCCACCCTCCTCTCTGACCTATCACCTTTATCCCCACCCCCATCCACCTATTATACTCTTTGCTACCTTCTCCCCAGCCCCACCCCCTCCCATTTATCTCTCCATCCCAGAGGCTCCCTGCCATCATCCCTTTTGCCCAAAACTCGTCTTTCCTGCTCATCGGATGCTGCCTGACCTGCTGTGCTTTTCCAGCACCACTCTAATCTAGACTCTGATTTCCAGCATCTGCAGTCCTCACTTTTGCCTGGAAAGAATAGACAGTCCCACTGGAGTCGGAGGAGGGGGGGGGGTGGGAAGGAGAGAAGACAAAGAATGTAACAGGCAAAGCTAAAAGAAGGGGAAGGAATGAGTTCACACTTTGAAGATGTTGGACTCCATATTTGGCCCAGAAGGTTGTAAAGAACCTAGTTTGAAGATGAGATGTTGCTCCTCTAGTTTTTGTTGTGATTTGCTGGAGAATTGCAGCATGCCAAGGACAGACAAGTGGGCATGTGAGCAGGACGCTGTGTTAAAGTGACCAGCTACAGGAAGGTTGGGGTCCTGCTTGTACATGGACCTGCAAAGTGGTCACCTCAGTCTGTATTTGGTTTCTTCAATGCAGAGTAAGCAACCTTGAGTGCAGTGAAAACAATACACAGGATCAGAGAAGGTACAGATGAAATACTGCTTCACCTGGAAAGACTGTTTAAGCCCTTGGATGGTGAACAGGAGGGAGGTGAAGGGGCAGGTGTTGCACCTTATGCAGTTATGTGGGAAGATGCCATAGAGAAGGATCCCTATGAAATACAGACAGGGAGAGTGAGAGAAAAATATGTTTGGTGGTGCTGTTCTCCTGGAGTTGTCTGAAATGGAGGAGAATAATACTTTGAATGTGGAGGTTGGTGGGATGAAAGTTGAGAACAAAGGGGACCTGATCACACTGTTGTGAGTGATGGGAAAGGGTAAGGGCAGAAGCACGGGTGTTATGTTGGATGCGGTTGAGGGCTCTGTCATCCACAGAGGGCGGGAAACTACGGTCATGGAAGATTCTATTATGGACCTCTGAAGGGAATTTTGCATGAAATTACATCAATTTCAAGTGCAGCTGGAGAATGGACAATGTTCCCATTTGTAGGAGGAAGATCAGTGAGGCATAGGCCACTCAGCCCTTCAAACCTGCTCCATCATTCAATTGCATCAAAGTTGACTTGCATCTCAACTATAAACTACTTTTGCTCAATAGCCATCAATGCCCTTAAAAATACAAACATCCATCAATATCTCTCATTAACACCTCAATTGACTCCCAGAATTCATAATAGTTTAGGACAAAGGTATCTTCTAATCTTTGAAAAATCTTTTATTGATTTCCCTCCTAAATAGTCCAGTTTGATGTTTATGATTAATACCTCGTGCCTTATCCCCCAGTACAGGAAACTATTTCACCATTCAATCTTTTTATTAATTTGAACAACTCACTCAGATCATTGCTCAGTGTTTAAACTCTTTGAATCAGTACAAACTGAGTTGAGACAAAACTCCAGTTGGAATGAGGTAGACCGGACCTATTGAATGTTCTGCTGTGTGCCCAAAGTGGATGTCTGGGAGGAGGTCACGCACTTCTTGATCGGGAATTCTGTGTAACACATGGAGTCCCTAAGCATAGTGTTTTGGAAAAATATCATTCCCAAATCTTTTGATTCAACTTTTCTACTTTGCTCATCACTAGTTTCTTGTAATTGACTCCCTCACCGTATGCAAATCTTGTCCTCTTTCTGAATGTTATTTGTGGGCCCACCTACAGCATACACACTACAGTGTCTCACGAAGGCAGCTCACCATCACCTTCACAACAGCTGGGTAATAAATGCTGGCCTAGCCAGCAATGCACCCATTGCAGTGAGAGAGGCTAAAAAGATGAAATTTCTGACACTATGTTGTTTAATTCCTTGCAAACCAGTCATTGATTTTCTTATTTTGAAAAGTGGAGTGTATTTTTGGGGCATTGTTTTAGAGACCTATGCATCCTTATAAAGTACTCTTCAACTTAACGAAGTTCAAGGATAGGCAATATCAGATGTCACAGGCAGACAGTTAGACAGTATTTAAACCTACGTTGAAGTGACAGTACTCACCGGTTTAGTTGGAACACTCAGACATGTTATGGCCGCAGTATCTGAGGCCATTATGTGTCCTATTGCCATATTTGTTACCAGACCACTTTTCTATATGACAGTCCACACATTTCTGCATTAAAAACAGCAAAGCCTTCCAAAACGTCTCCCACTATGACTGCAAAAATGCAAGACTTAAAAATTATCATGATCCCCTCAGTGAGCAACAGGGGTAACGGGATGTCCTATTGGAGTAGAGGGAAGGCAGGGATGACAGAATGCTGTCTCAGAGGTCATGACCCCAAAATGGGGTCCTGATTCCCCCTTTGGGAAGTCCTGATAAACAACTCCATAGGCTGAACTTAATGCAGTCTGTCATGGGGGAGGGGGTGAGGAAACATGGAGGCTGGGTGCATTTCATCACATCAGCCTCCCAGCAACCTCAGCAACAATTCCCATGATTAAGATGGAGTTGTGTATTGGCTCATATAAGCAACTTAGAACTGCTCAGACGCCATTAGCCATGCAGCTGGTGCAGCCCCCATCCCCACGCTGTTTGATGACGTCACTTCTGTGCCCGTCATGGCCGCTTCCACAGTCACTTCCGCCTGACAACTCCTCATGCACAACACGTGACATCACTTCCGGCCCTCACATCATCACTGATGTTACATGCTCAGTGACTTCCACTCCCCCTACTGCCATGATTGCCACCACTTCCGCCCCCACCGCCACTCACCTGCATTCTGCTGACATGCCCCCCACAGATCCCACTGTCACCATCCCCGCTCCCCAGAACCCTGAGGGGAACACTACCCCTGCTCATGACTTCACCCCTATTCCCCCCACCACCACACCCACTTCAGTTACAGGCTCCTCTCCCACTCCCAGCTCCACACCCACACCAGGCCCTAGATCCCAGCCCTGCCAAGTTTTCACCATCCCTCCAGACCTCCCGCTCACTGAGGACGAACGAGTCACCTTCATCCCCCTCCGCCCATGCATCAATGAATTTAATACATGCCATGACGTCGAACACTTCTTCCACCGCCTCCGCCTCCGAGCTTACTTTTACAATCAGGACTCCCGCTCACCTTCTGAGGACCCCTTCGCCCGCCTCCAACACACTCCATCCACCTGGACACCTCATGCTAGCCTATTGCCTGCCCTTGACCTCTTCATTTCCAACTGCCGCCGGGACATTAACCGCCTCAACCTGTCTACCCCCCCTCCCCCACTTCAACCTCTCACCCTCACAACGCGCTGCCCTCCACTCCCTCTGCTCCAATCCCAACCTCACCATCAAGCCAGCAGATAAAGGGGGCACAGTGGTAATCTGGCGCACTGACCTCTACACCGCTGAAGCCAGGTGCCAACTCGAAGACACCTCCTCCTACTGCCCCCTCGATCATGACTCCACCCCCCCATCACCAAACCATCATCTCCCAGACCATACAGAATCTCAATACCTCAGGAGATCTCCCACACACAGTTTCCAACCATATAGTCCGGCAACCCCGCACTGCCCGGTTCTACCTCCTTCCCAAGATCTACAAGCCTGACCACCCTGGCCGACCAATTGTCTCAGCATGCTCCTGCCCCACTGAACTCATCTCTACCTACCTCGACACTGTCCTGTTCTCCCTAGTCTAGGAACTCCCTACATACCCTGTGGTGGTGGGGGGAATGGAGGTGGAGTCATGAGTAGGGGTAGTGTTCCTCTCAGGGTTCGTGACACCACCCATGCCCTCCACCTCCTCCAAGACTTCCATTTCGCGGCCCCCAGCGCCTCATCTTCACCATGGATATCCAATCCCTCTACACCTCCATCCGCCATGACCAGGGCCTCAAAACCCTCTGTTTCTTCCTCTACCGACGTCCCCAACAGTACCCTTCCACTGACATTCTCATTTGTTTGGCCGAACTGGTCCTCACCCTTAACAATTTCTCCTTCGAATCCTCCCCCTTCCTCCAGACCAAAGGGGTAACCATGGGCACCCATATGGGCTCCAGCTATGCCTGTCTCTTTGTTGGCTACGTAGAACAGTCCATCTTTTGTAGTTACACCGGCACCATTCCCCACCTCTTCCTCCGCTACATTGATGACTGCATTTGCGCCACCCCGTACTCCCGCGAGGAGGTTGAGCAATTCATTAACTTCACCAACACATTCCACCCTGACCTTAAATTTACTGGACCATCTCTGACACCTCCCTTCCTTCCTGGACCTCTCCATCTCCATTAATGACGACCGACTTGACACCGACATGTTTTACAAACCCACCGACTCCCACAGCTACCTGGATTACTCCTCTTCCCATCCTACCTCCTGCAAACATGCCAGCCGTATTCCCAATTCCTCCGCCTCTGCCGTATCTGCTCCCAGAAGGACCAGTTCCACCACAGAACACACCAGATGGCCTCCTTCTTTAGAGACCTCAATTTCCCTACCCATGTGGTTAAAGATGCCCTCCAATGCATCTCGTCCACATCCCGCATCTCCGCCCTCAGACCCCACCCCTCCAACAGTAATAAGGGCAGAACCCCCCTAGTGCACACCTTCCACCCTACCAGCCTTCGCATAAACCAAATCATTCGACAACATTTCCGCCACCTCCAAACAGACCCCACCACCAGGGATATATTTCCCTCCCCACCCCTTTCCGCCTTCCGCAAAGACCATTCCCTCCGTAACTACTTGGTCAGGTCCACGCCCCCCAAAAACCCACCCTCCCGTCCTGGCACTTTCCCCTGCCACTGCAGGAACTGCAAAACCTGCACCCACACCTCCTCCCTCACCTCCATCCAAGGCCCTAAAGGAGCCTTCCACATCCATCAAAGTTTTACCTGCACATCCACCAATATCATTTATTGTATCCGTTGCTCCCGATGCGGTCTGCTCTACATTGGGGAGACTGGACACCTCCTAGAGAGTGCTTTATGGAACATCTCTGGGACACCCGCACCAATCAACCACACCGCCCTGTGGCCCAACATTTCAACTCCCCCTCCAACTCAGCCGAGGACATGGAGGTCCTGGGCCTCCTTCACTGCCGTTTCCCCACCACCTGACATCTGGAGGAAGAATGCCTCATCTTCCGCCTTGGAACACTTCAACCCAGGGCATCAATGTGGACTTCAACAGTTTCCTCATTTCCCCTTCCCCCACCTCACCCCAGTTCCAAAATTCCAGCTCAGCACTGTCCCCATGACTTGTCCTACCTGCGTATCTTTCTTTCCACCTATCCACTCCACCCTCCTCTCTGACCTGTCACCTTCATCCCACCCCCATTCACCCCTTGTACTCTTTGCTACCTTCTCCCACCCTCCTCCTTGACCTATCACCTCCATCCCCACCCCCACTCTATTGTACTCTATGCTACTTTCTCCCCACCCCCATCCTCCTCTCATTTATCTCTCCACCCTTCAGGCACTCTGCCTGTATTCCTGATGAAGGGCTTTTGCCCGAAACGTTGATTTTCCTGCTCCTCGGATGCTGCCTGAACTGCTGTGCCTTTCCAGCACCACTCTAATCTAGCATCTGGTTTCCAGCATCTGCAGTCATTGTTTTTACCCTCATATATGTAGGATGGGATATCAGGGTGGGATATCAGTTTGACTTGTTTTTGAGCCATTTGGTACCAATTATTCCTGTGTAATTTACTGGTGGCTTGAGGGTAAGTATGAGTAGTGCAGCATGACGGTGCTTTCCTTAGGACACAAGTTTATCCTGCTGGAGTGGGGTGGAACTCCCCTCATTAAAAAGCATTCAGTGCCTGATTGAGGCATCTAGACTCGGCCAAAAGCAGCAGTTACTACCCTCACACGGAGGATTGTAAGTCTTTGGAACTCTGCTGCAGACGGCTGTGGGGACAGAGTCCTTCTGTATATTTAAGGCTTATTTATGGGAAAAGGGCAGGGAAGTGGACGTGAGGAGTATCAGCTTTCTTAAATAAGGGGACCAGAAATGTTCACAAAACTCCAGATGTGGTCTCACCAGCATCTTGTACAATTGCAGTAAGACTTCCCTCCACTTATACTCCGATCCCTTTGAAATAAGGGTTAACATTCCCTTAGTCTTCCTGATTACCTGCTCCATCTATAAGCTACCTTACTGTGTTTCATGCACAGGTACTCCCAAGTCCCTTTTGTGTTCCAGCTTTCTTCCTTACTTCTTCTACTTCCATGATAATGGAGGCAACACTTTTCCAACAATAGATGTTCAGTTAATTGGTCTACAATTACCCAGATTTTGCTTCTTTTCATTTTTGTATACAGGGGTCACATTTGCAGTGATACTCTGACTGATTAAAAATCTATCACAAACTTGACTATACTTAATAACACAGCCTCAGCAATCCTCTGTGGTAAAGAATTCCACAAATTCACTATCCTCGAGAGAAGAAATTCCTCCTCATTTCTGTTTTAAATGGGCAGCCCTTTATCCTGAGATTATACCCTCTGAACTGACAATCTCCCATGACAAAGAAGGTGGTGAGGGACAAAACTGTTGTTAACAACTTATCTAGCTCACTGATGATCTTTAGGGAAGGAAATTTGCTGTTCTTAACCGGGCTGGGTCCACGTGGTCCAGTCCCACAGCATTATGGTTAACACTTATCTGCCAATAAATGCTGGTCCAACCACTGACACCCACATCCTGTGAATTAATTTTTAAAATAGATGATAGTTTGTAAACAGAGTAAGGATCTGGAGTATGTTTGAGTCTTGTGTGTCCTGTGTGCTTTAATAATTGAATGTTGAACTGAGTCTGGCTCCTGTTTCAGTTTGCACAGTTTCAGTCATTGCTGTTACTGCCAGGGGACCCAGGTAGATTTGTCCTTTTATCACAGTGGTAACCCAATATGATGACACAATATGCTGATTAGGAAATTGGAAAAATATTTAGAGGGTAGAGAGAAGCTTAATAATTAAAGGGAGTCAGGTGTAAGAGCTCATCTTGAAACACTAGACATCTTAAATAATCCTGCCCCAAGGTCTAGATTAACTTCTGTTTTCTTAATTGAAGTGCTCAGCCATCAGTTTCACATTTCAGTCCACAGAATATCATCAGAGTTGCACATCAACATTTAGGTAGCATTTGTACCAGATGGTAAATACTTTTTAGATGAATTTCCTGAGTCTTTAAGAATATTAGCATCCATCCTTTTGTGTGATTCTATTGTACTATGGCACATTCAAGCCAAGATCAATGGGTGTTCAACAGGCTGGCAATTGTGCATTCTGGAGTTTTGGCCCTGTCTTTTTAAATAATTTGGACTCAAGATTGATGAGATTTTAGTTCTTATTTTGGTTATTGTTGCATTCTGTCAATGTCGGTAGGTCAGTGTACCTTTAGGAGGCATGTTTGTGATTCTGTCATGACACCGTGGGCGGCACGGTGGCACAGTGGTTAGCACTGCTGCCTCACAGCGCCAGAGACCCGGGTTCAATTCCCGCCTCAGGCGACTGACTGTGTGGAGTTTGCACGTTCTCCCCGTGTCTGCGTGGGTTTCCTCCGGGTGCTCCGGTTTCCTCCCACAGTCCAAAGATGTGCAGGTCAGGTGAATTGGCCATGCTAAATTGCCCGTTGTGTTAGGTAAGGGGTAGATGTAGGGGTATGGGTGGGTTGCGCTTCGGCTGGGCGGTGTGGATTTGTTGGGCCGAAGGGCCTGTTTCCACACTGTAAGTAATCTAATCTAATCATAGCACGTGACCTGAAGGTATAAAGGTCTCCAACTATATTTTACATCTGAATAACTCAAAATGTGGCATTGTATTGAAGCACGCTGCTCTTTATAACTGCACATCTTAACATTAGCCTGTGAATATAGTATTTGTATATCTTAGTTTGTTATTATGAACGTCTGTTGAACAGTTGAATACCTTGATATTCAAACCCAGGTCTTGTGTAATGAGGAGTAACAATTGCTGCATCAGATAAAATACCCAGCTAGTAGCAAACTCACAATTGTAACAGTCTCCCAACTGATTTATTATTATTTTATCAATTATAGTATATTAGAAATAGATAGTTCTGAATGGTCTAACTGTGATAAAAAGTGAAGAAAGGTCCAGAGATTAATTTCAGGCACTGAAGTGCCACAAAACTTGCCAATACAGCATCTAGAAAGTACAGTCTGAAAATTAGCTGAAAGTGTGCTAATTGCCCTCCAAATGGGCAACGGCCAAAAGGTCAGAATTCATAGGAGATAAAATTTAAGCCTTGGTATTATGCAAATAAAGTGCTTGACACTATATCACTTGACAAGTGGACAGCTTGTATGGATCAAATTGGTGCTGACAGTGAGAAGAGTTGGATTCCTGATCTGACCTGGGCTACATTGGAGGTGCCTCATTGCCCTGCCCACAGTGAAGGCCATGTTGCTGTAGGTGAGACCTGCTTTGCAGTTAAGAAATCAAAATGATGTTGCGATATTGAAAGCTAAAGTAACTCTGAGACATTTGTGAGGAATGTTGCCAATCAGAATCCCAATCAACCGTGTGTGGGTTTTTATAAAGAGGTCTGGAAAACAATGGCATATCACGCAAGCTAATTTAGTGATACAAAGGTTTCCTATTCCACATGCACAGTCTCCAGAAAAGCAGGATAATCTTGTTTGAATATCTTCCTGGTGACATGAGGCTGAACCATTGAATAAAGAAGAAACCAAATGATCTTTTGTGGCAAAGGCCATTGAACTAATTGGTAATTTTAGCTGTCAACCTATTAAAATATGGGTGACTGGGCTCATGTTGATCACTGTGCAATAAATCTGAATTGTTAACAATTGAAGGACAGACCTGCCATTGGGGGCCAGGCTGTAAATGCTGACTGCCTTGTGAAGTCACTTGTAAAAGCATGGCTTTCCTCAGTAAAGAAACTGTGTTGTGGTGGCTCCCTCAGTGCAGTTGGACTAAAATTGCTGTTTTCTCTCTTACAGGACTGTACTTTTTTTACCCGCAAAGAGATCCTTCGGTGAGTGGCAACCTGACTGGGCTGATGTGGATTTGGGGCTTTCCTGTGTACACTGTTAAATCAGTATGAGATTATGTTCTCTCAAACTGATAGCCAATAGGCTCTAACAGATCTGTGTGTTGACCAGGTGAACAGGCAGCCAAATTGATAATGTTAATTGCTGCCCCCTCAGTTTGTCTATATTTCAGAAGCAGATTTGTTTACAAATACCTTCATTTTAAAGAAAGAGCCTGTGTTTGGGACTTCTGAGTGTTGCTGCTTTGGAGTCAATTTTGTCACATTTGAGATGTGGTCAGTCTTCTAGTGTGGCAGCCAAACTGTGCACAGTAAGCTCCCACAAACAGGAACAGGATTTTACACCAGCTGATCTGAGTTTACGATGTCACATTGGGAATAAATATTGAGGGTAAAACCCCACCTTCTCTTCCTGTAAATAGCAGGACCTGAAAAGACAGATGGTGGTGATGGGAGGTGTGGAGGTTGCTTTGTTTAACACCTGACAGTGCAGCACTCCCCATGAAGTGGGATTTATATACCAACCAGGTGGCTCAGTGGCAAGGGTGCACCATACCATCTTATGGAGACCTATGCATGTATCAACATTCCATCAGCATTTAAACAGTCTGGCTGCTCAAATTGATTCACAGTTCCCATTTTAATCTCCATGGTAATTTATATTTGACTTCCCTTGCTGAGTGAGATTAGCCTTTTAACTGAATGTCTGTGTGTAGAGGGTAGTCTGAGTTAAATTGGGTCTGCACCACAGATTAGAATTACGACCACCATCCTCTTTTAAAGTAGAAGACTCCAGGCCTGCTTGGTCTAGTGTAGGAGAGGAAAGCACTTCCTGGTCAAACTAGAAAAGTCTCTGATCCCAATAAGATCTGGGTTATTATATGTTAGTAACTAGCAGCAGGTGACATCAGTATGGTCGACATTATGACAGAAGCTTTGAAGATGTTTAAGATCTTGAGCTGTTCTGCCCACAATCCATATGATATCATCAAGGAGTTAGTTCTTATAGTATTCTTCAATATTTAACTCTTTTAGACCCTTTCAGACTCCAATTGAATGTCTACCCTCAAACTTATCCCCCATTATCCTAAGTATTAACCTTTATTATTGACACCCTTGTACAATTACTCTTTTATCTGTGCTTCTGAAAAGACTTAAGAATCAAAAACAATTTCAAAAATGAACCTGTAGACATGTTGAGTTTGGGTCCTTTGGGAAAAAAAACTTCACTTGGCATGAATTAAACTAAAAGCAAAGTCTGTTTTCCCAAAGGCCCCAATATACCCATAGGCTTTCATCAGTAGAATTTCACTATGCACTTTGTGCATACCTATGTTTTCAATATTTTAAATAAATTTATTTTACATCCCTGACACATTATGCTGACTGGTACACTCCATATTGCCTTTCCTAGTATTACCCATCAGTTAGAAAACAGTAGATCAATTGCCCACTCCAATCTCCATCATTTCTGGTTTTGCAAATGAGAGAAAAGCAGAGAAGAGCTTAATAAATCAGTGCAAATTGATGTTCTGTTGCATCAATAGGACTGATGGCAATTTAAACCAGGCTGTGAGTGGCAATTGAAGCAGCTCCTCAGTTGGAGTCTGAAACAGGTTTGGAGATAGAGACAATCCCGACTGGTGACAATACCAAAAATATACATTGAAGGATACCCGATCTGTACATAGTTGAGAAGGACGCCATCTCTAATGCCAAGAGTATTCTAGTCACTGTCTCTCTCAGGAGAAACCACTCCCAGATTCTCTGGATCATCCCTATATGGAAACCAATTACTGTAGGAGGGAGACATGAAAACAGACAAAGGGCTGATGGTTAGAAGGTGAGGCTTGCAGACAGCCTGGTGATCCTAATGATCTATTGCATTGAAAATGACAGATTCTGTGGGGAATGTCAGGGTGAGCTCAGCCTCCCATTTAAAATGTTTGCCAAATTTTATTCTCCATTCTTCTGTTTGTCCAAATGCTGTTGGTTCTTACTGGGATTTCATTCAACTTGCCAGCTTCCCCATTCCCTCCCCTGTGTGTAGGTATTGTAACCATGAACTCCACAACTTTTCCCATCTCCCCATGCTGTTTCACTGAAAGTTGTAGCTGGAAAACTCTGTCAGCCTCAACATCTGAATATTCATAAACCATTTTGTAGCGATTGTAATGAGGTCAGCCAGGTGGATGCCAAAGAATAAGAATTCCCTGCCTAGGGCTGTAAATCTGGCCCAATCAGAGAACCCTGGCTGACAGATAAAAACAGAAGTGTCAGACATCCTGTTCAATCTTAAAACTGGCTCTGAGGAAGCTGGATTAGTGTCAAGGATTCTCCATTTAATAATAAAGGGTGACATGGTGATGGGATATCGGCCTTTGTGAAGTTATTTCAGTGGCGACAAGAGTAAAGCACGTTCCGAGGAAACTTGTTTGCAATAAGTCGTCTTTGAGTTAGGGTAAGCATTGCTTGCATAATGCCATTGTTTGGAAAGTCCAGGCAACGTCCTAGTTAATCTCTTCTGCACCCTCTCCAATATCATCATAGCCCTCCTATACTGTGGATCTCAGATCTGCACACAATATTCTAGCTGTGGCCAAACTAATTTTTTGTAAAGTTCCATTATAACCTCCCTGTTCTTAAACTCAAGGCATCAACTAATAGAGGCAAGAATCCCACATGCCTTTTTAACCACTTCATCCATCTGTGCCTTATGAACCAGTGTACAAGGACATCAAGGTACCTTTGATGCTTGGTGCTTCTCAGAATCTAACTGTTCATCTGCTTATTTGTCCTGCCCAAGTGCATTATCTCACATTTATCTAAATTGAATTCCATTTGCTGCTGCTCTGACCAGCCCATTGATATCCTTTTGTAATCTAAGATTATCTGTATTTACCACCCCACGAGTTTTTGTATCATAGAACATAGAATGATAGAACTGCGCAGCACAATAGTCCTTCAGTCCTCAATGTTGTGCTGACCTTTTATCCTACTCTAAGATCAAACTAACCTACATACCCTTCAATTTACTATCATCCAAGCGCCTATCCAAGAGTTGCTTAAGTGTCCCTAATGTACCTGCCTCTACTACCACCGCTGGCAGTACAGTCCACGCACCCACCACCTCTGACATCTCCCCAAACCTCCTCCAATCATTTTAAAATTATGCCCTCTCATCATAGCCATTTCTGCCCTGGGAAAAACGTCTTTGGCTATCCACTCTCCCAATGCCTTTCATCATCTTGTGCATCTCTATCAAGTCACCTCTCATTCTTCTTCACTCCAAAGTATACGTATTTTTGAGGGGAACAGCCACAGGGGATCCCCGCACTGTCTGTCTATTTTCTTTCTGTCTCCTGACAGTTGCCCAGCAACTTTTATCCTGTAACTTAGGTGTGACCATCTCACTATAACCCGTCTCTATCACCCCCTCAGCCTCCCAAATGATCCGAAGTTCATCCAGCTCCAGTTCCCTCACGCGGTCTGTGAGCAGCTGGAGTTGGGTGCACCACTTGCAAGCGGAAGGAGGAGTGACGCCAGTGGTGACCCTTACCTCCCACATTCTTCAAGAGGAGCATGTAACTCCATGGGATTACATTATTGAAGATAGCACCCTGGAAAGTACTGAAGATCAGGAGGATGTTGGTGGCCTGAAATCCTTGAAAGTAGCAGGGCAGATATATAATATGATTAAGAAGGCATATGGAATCCTTGGTTTTATTAGCTGAGGCATAGAATACCATAGTAGGGAAGCTTATGCCAGAACTGTATAAAATGCTGGTCAGGTCTACACTGGAATACTGTGTCCAGTTCTGATCACTGCATTATAGGAAGCTTGTGATTGCAGCAGAGAGGATGGAATGGAGATTTACCAGGATACTGCTGGGCTGGAGGGTCTGAACTGTGATGACGGATCCAACAGGCTGGTATTGTTTCCCTTGAAGCAGTGAAGGTTGAGAGGGACCTGACAGAGGTGTACAAGATTATGAAGAGCATTGGGTGGAAAGGAAGGTACATTTTCCATTTGTAGATGGATCAATAACCGGGGCACTGATTTAATGTAAAAGGTAGAATGCTACGTGGAGATTTGCGGAGAAAGTTTTTGAAGCAGAGTGTGGTGAGAATTTGGAACTTTCTGCCTGAAAGAATAGTTAAGTCAGAAATTTGTATAACATTTAAGCAATATTTAGATATTTGCTTGTATTGCCATAGCCTCCAGGGCTGTGGGCCAAGAGCTGAAAAATGGTATTAGAGTGGTCACATCTTTGTTGACTAGTATGGACACAATTGCCAAATGACCTCCTTCTGTGTTGTAAGTGTAATTGAACAATGGCACCCCTATCTCCACAGTTATTATGGATTTCTCCATCTTATTCTCTATGAGACAGTTGCTGTCAACCGGTTCAGAGGTATTGCTGGTTGCTGTGCAGTGAGGTTTACTTCTGTATCCTCCCTTTACTGTAGTTACATTATCTGGCCAGTGAACCTGTGTATTATGGCCTTGGTCTAGTAGAGCCCCACAATTTGTTGACCAAATGGTAAAACATAAACCTATTATTAAACAATTGTGCAAAGCTTCTGTCTGTCAGAGTTGGGCCATGTCTAATCCATCCTCATCTTCCCCTTTCAGTTTCATTCTTTCCTTCTCATTCCTAATTTCTCTTTCTTTCTCTGTCTTTTTTTCCTTCAAACTCTTCAAAGTTTGAAGGATGTTCAAAAACAGCTGATAGAATGCTTTTTGAAGTATAATCATTGTAGTAACAATGTGAGAAGCACAATTGTTGAGTTGTGCTGTCTACGAATGGCACGTGGCACACTGGTTAGCACTGCTGCCTCACAGCGCCAGAGACCCGGGTTCATTTCCCATCTCAGGCGACTCTCTGCGTGGAGTTTGCACATTTTCCCCGTGTCTGCGTGGGGTTCCTCTGGGTGCTCCGGTTTCCTCCCACAATCCAAAAATGTGCAGGTTAGGTGAATTGGCCATGCTAAATTGCCCGTAGTGTTAGGTGAATGGATAAATGTAGGGGAATGTGTCTGGGTGGGTTGCGCTTCGGCAGGTTGGTGTGGACTTGTTGGGCTGAAGGGCCTGTTTCCATACTGTAAGTAATCTAATCTAAAAAAAAGGTAATAATGACCATCAGGTTTTGAGATTGAGGGATAAACATTATCCAAGACATCATGACGTTCTCATGCTCTTCTTTGGAATAGTGCTAGGGATCTCTTACATTCACCAGAGAGAGCAACTGGAGCCTGGGTTTAACATCTTAGGACTCTGTATGGTCAGGTTACAACAGCTGAAGCTATTAGATTGAGTGGTGCCATTACAGCGAACAGTTAAGTCTGCCCCATTTACTTTGCTACTTCTTTATAACCTTGCCAACAATCACCATAGGTCTGGAAATCCTCCCTGCTTGATGTGTGGGCCAGTACTAATACTGTCATTATTTGACTCCACACTGGGCTCCCTTTTGCTCTTAAAGAGGCCAGTGGTTATTTTTTATTCTTAAAACATATTGGATTTGGTTCTGGGTAATGAACCAGGCCAGTTGTTAGAATTGGAGGTAGGTGAGCACTTTGGGGACAGTGACCACAATTCGGTGACTTTTACTCTAGTGATGGAGAGGGATAAGTGTGCACTGCAGGGCAAGAGTTATAGCTGGGGGCAGGGAAATTATGATGCGGTGAGGCATGACTTAGGATGCGTGGCTTGGAAAAGTAGGCTTCAAGGCTAGGGCGCAATTGATATGTGGAGCTTGTTCAAGGAGCAACTATTGAGTGTCCTTGATAAATATGTAGCTGTCAGGCAGGGAGGAAAGGGTCGTGTGAGGGAGCCGTGGTTTAATAAGGAATTGGAATCCCTTGTTAAAGGGAAGAGGGCGGCCTATGTAAAGATGAGGCGTGAAGGTTCAATTGGGGCGATTGAGAGTTATAAGGTAACCAGGAAGATCTGAAGAGAGAGCTAAGAGCAGCAAGGAGGGGACATGAAAAGTCCTTAGTTGGTAGGATTAGGGAAAACCCTAAGGCTTTCTATAGGTATGTCAGGAATAAAAGACTGACGAGGGTAGGAATAGATCCAGTCAACGATAGTAGTGGGAAGTTGTGCTTGGAGGCTGAAGAGATTGGGGAGACACTGAATGAATACTTTTCGTCAGTATTCACTCAGGAACAGGACATTGTTGCCGATGTGAATACTGAGTCACAATTAATTAGAATGGACGGCTTTGAGGTATGTAGGGAAGAGGTGTTGGAAATTCTGGAAAGGGTGAAAATAGATAAGTCCCCTGGGCCTGATGGTATTTATCCTAGGATTCTCTGGAAAGCAAGGGAGGAGTTTGCAGAGCCATTGGCCTTGATTTTTATGTCCTCGTTGTCTACAGGAATAGTGCCAGAAGACTGGAGGATAGCAAACGTGGTTCCCTTGTTCAAGAAGGGGAGTAGGGATAACCCTAGTAACTATAGGCTAGTGAGTCTCACTTCTGTTGTGGGCAAAGTCTTAGAGAGAATTGTAAGGGATAGGATTTATGAACATCTGGATAGGAATAATGTGATCAAAGACAGTCAGCATGGTTTTGTGAAGGGCAGGTCGTGCCTCACAAACCTTATTGAATTCTTTGAGAAGGTGACTAAGGTGGTGGACGAGGGTAAAGCGGTAGATGTGATGTATATGGATTTTAGTAAGGCGTTTGATAAGGTTCCCCATGGTAGGCTACTGTAAAAAATACGGAGGTATGGCATTGAGGGTGAGTTGGAAGTTTGGATTAGGAATTGGCTGGCTGGAAGAAGACAGAGGGTAGTAGTTGATGGTAAAGGTTCATCTTGGAGTGCAGTTACTAGCAGTGTTCTGCAAGGATCTGTTTTGGGACCATTGCTGTTGGTCATTTTTATAAATGATCTGGAGGAGGGGCTAGAAAGTTGGGCGAGCAAGTTTGCGGATGATACAAAAGTTGGAGGAGTTGTTGACAGTGAGGAAGGATGTGGCAGGTTACAGCGGGATATAGATAAGCTGCAGAGCTGCGCAGAAAGGTGGCAAATGGAGTTCAATGTAGGTAAGTGTGAAGTGATTCCCTTTGGTAAGAGTAACAAGAAGATGGGGTACTGGGCTAATGGTCGGATACTTGGTAGTGTGGATGAGCAGAGAGATCTTGGTGTCCATGTACACAGATCTCTGAAAGTTGCCACCCAGGTAAATAGTGCAGTGAAGAAGGCATATGGCGTACTGGCTTTTATTGGTAGAGGAATTGAGTTCCGGAGTCCTGAGGTCATGTTACAGTTGTATAAGACTCTGGTGTGGCCGTATCTGGAGTATTGTGTGCAGTTTTGGTCGCCATACTGTAGGAAGGATGTGGAGGCACTGGAACGGGTGCAGAGGAGGTTTACCAGGATGTTGCCTGGCATGGTAGGAAGATCGTATGAGGAAAGGCTGAGGCACTTGGGGCTGTTTTCATTGGAGAAAAGAAGGTTTAGGGGTGACTTGATAGAGGTGTACAAGATGATTAGGTGTTTAGACAGGGTTGACCATGAGAACCTTTTTCCACGTATGGAGTCAGCTATTACGAGGGGGTATAGCTTTAAATTAAGGGGTGGTAGGTATAGGAGAGATGTTAGGGGTAGATTCTTTACTCAGCGAGTCGGGAGTTCATGGAATGCCCTGCCAGTAGCAGTGGTGGACTCTCCCTCTTTTATGGGCATTTAAACAGGCATTGGATAGGCATATGGAGGATAGTGGGCTAGTGTAGGTTAGGTGGGCTTGGATCGGCGCAACATCGATGGCCAAAGGGCCTGTACTGCGCTGTATTTTTCTATGTTCTATGTTCTATGTAAAAGAGCGCAGTGGAATTTCCCCCAATGTCCCAATCAATGTATATCCAACAACCAACATTGCACATAAACATTGGCTGATCATGATTGCATTACTGTTTTTGGGAGCTTGCTGTGTGCAAATTGGCTGCCATGGTTCCTACATTATAACAGTGACTACACGTTTTGCATTCATTCACAGGATGTGGCTGTTGCTGACTGGGCCAGTATTTATTGTCCATTTCTAATTGCCTTTGAGAAGATGGTGGTGATCTGTCTTCATGACTGCTGCAGTTCATATGGTTTAGGGACATCCACGGTAGGGAGAGAGTCCTACGATTTTTACCCAGTGACAAAGAAGAAAACAGGGATATATTTCCAGTGAAGATGGTGAGTGGCTGGGAGGGGAGCTTGCAGGTGGTGATTTTTCCACGTTTTTGCTGCTTTCCTCTTATTGGATGGTAGAAGTTGTGGGTTTGGAAGGTTGTGTCGAAAGAGCATTGGTGAATTTTGAAAGTGCTGCTTGTAGATGATACACACTGATGCCACTGAGCCTTGGTTCTGAAAGGAGTGAATGTGGTGCTGATCAAGTGGATTGTTCTGTTCTGGAAGGTGTCAAGCTTCTTGAGTGCTGTTAGAACTGCACTCTTCCAGGCAAGTAAGTATTATTCCATCACATTCCTGCTTTGTGCCTTGAAGATGTTGGACAGGTTTTGGGAATTCAGGAAGTGAATTAAGCCCTGCAGGATTCCTAGCCTCTGACATGCTCTTACTTTCAATGTACTTATATGGTTAGTCCATTTCAGCTTCTGATCATGGTAAGCTCCTATGTTAATTGTATGGAATTCACTGATAGTGATGCCATTGAATGTCAAGGGATGAAGATGGCCATATTCTTTTTAGATGGAGATGGTCATTGCCTTGCACTTGTGTGGTATGAATGTTATTTCCACTTGTCAGCCCAAGCCTGGTATTGTCCTGGTCTTATTGCATTTGGACATGGATTGCTTCAGTATTTGAGGTGTAGCAAATGCTGATGAACATGGTGCATTCATTAGTGAACATCCTCACTTCTGATCTTAGGTGGAGGATGGTGAGTGTGAAGCAGCTAAAGATGGTTGTGCCCTGATAGACTCCTGCAGAGATGTCCTGGAGCTGAGAGACTGACCTCCAATAGCTACAAACATCTTCCTTTATGCCAGGTTTGATTTCAACCAATGGAGAATTTCCTCTAATTCCTATTTAAGTCATTGGCTGCAAAGTATTTTGAGACATCCTGTAGAAGTCTTTCTTTTCATTGTGCTGATTATATTGTGATGAAGAAAGGATCAGATCAGAAAAAAGATTTTCTAAGTCTTAGCAATCTTGATTTATTGTAGTTGAATACTGCAAAATAGAATTATAGTGTGACTTCCTTATGGAATGATAGGCTTTACAGTTCTTTGGCAAATGTTGGGAATAATTATCTGGAGAGCTGCTCCAGGCAGGTCACCAGCCTCTGTCCTTCACATGAGAAATCCAACAGGTTCAGTCACAGTTTGATTGTTAGTGAACTCCTAGAGAAGCTTGGACAAAGAGTATTTTGCATGAAAAGTTGAGATCTTGCCTCTGACACTGGCTTGAAATTGTGTTGTTGGAAAAGCGCAGCAGGTCTGGCAGCATCCAAGGAGCAGGAGAATTGACGTTTCAGGCACGAGCCTTTCTTCAGGAATCTGACACTGGCTTATAAAACATAAATGAGTCATATACTCTGGAATGAACAAAACAATATTAATGCTAACAGCAGCCACCATAATCAAGTGTTCATAAAATAACACTGAGAAAAATCACAGAATTGTTACATCACTGAAGTAGGACATTCAACCCATTGTGTCTGTGCTGGATCTCCAAATGAGGAGTTCACCTCCTGCCATTCTCCCTATTACCCAGGAACACCTTCCTTTACAAATAACCACCACATACTCAACAAGCTAACCTAACTGCTCGCTGCATGAAAAAGATTTTCCTTGTCTCAAATATGATTTAAAAGTGGAATATTTAATGAGAGATCCACTAACTATCAATGTGAGTAGAAAATCTCTTGCCTTGTAATACTTTTTTATATTTAATCTATAGATGGAATATGCAATGCAGATGGCTTTTTGAAGTTCCAACTCACGCTGCCAATGGTTACAATTTGCTGGATATTGCTGGAAAATAAGAGGCACAAACAGTACACACAATTATTAATGTGCAATTCGCCCAGTGACTTACAACAAGAAAGAGATCTGACATGAATTACGAATCTTAAGAATATAATAGCCAAGTTGCTGCTTTACACAAACATCTCACACTTAGCCTGTTCATTAATGTCAAAATCCATTAAGTTCTTAAAATTAACTGCCCATTAGCCACACCACTCTCATAATCAATAGCATCAGTATTCCTTTAATACCACAATAATGATGAACTTATCTCTCTCAGAGAGAGAACTGTGGATTCTGATTCTTTTAGGTATGAAAATGTTCCATATTTTAAAACATCACATTTTAAATATTTTTTATTTTTCCATTTGATTTCCTATTTTTCTAACTCTAAATCAATCTTTCCTTTACACTTTTCAGTTTTCTTTCTGTAAGAAAGTCTGGGACTAATTGTATCTATTCTGTTCTCCAGTTATGGAGTCATAGAGGCCTCCAGCTCGGAGACAGGGCCTTTGGCCCAACCTGGTCCATGCCGACCAAAATGTCCATCAATGCTAACCCCAATTCTTTGCACTTGGCAAAAACGCTCCTAAACCTTTCCTATCTATGTATTTGTCCAAATGCCTTTCGATGACACATCCCTCACAGGTCGTCTCAACACCTTCTACGCTCGCTTTGAGCAAATTTTCAGTGGAAAAGTAACACCGATTCCGACAAGTCCTGACAAACCTATCCCAACAATTACTGCATCAGAGGTCATATCAGTTTTCCTTCGTGTGAATCCAAGGAAAGCGATGGGACCCGACAGAGTACCAGGCTGTGCACTCAGAGCATGCGTAGATCAACTAGCAGAGGTCTTCTTGGACATCTTCAACCTCTCCCTGTGGCAGGCCAGTCCCTGCCTGTTTCAAAAGGGCCAACATCATCCCTATACTTAAGAAAGCTCATGTAGCATGTCCCAGTGACTACCACCCAGTGAACTTAATTTCGGTGGTCATGAAGTGCTTTGAAAGGCTGGTCATGGCATTAACCAATTCCAGTCTCCCCACTACTCTTGACCCACTCCAGTTTGCCTATCGGACCAACAGATCCACGTCAGATTCCATATCACTTGTCCTTCACTCCTCCCTAGAACATCTTGACAACAGGAACAGCTATGTAAGAATCCTACTCATTGTCTACAGTTTAGCCTTCAACACTATTATCCCCCCGAGACTGGTTACTAAACTTAGTGATCTCGAACTAAGCCCCACTCTCTGCAACTGGATCCTCAGTTTCCTGACCCACAGGCCACAATCAGTAAAGACTGGGGACAATATTTCATCCTCACTAACACTCAACACTGGAGCCCCCCGGGGTGCATACTCAGCCCCCTACTGTACTCACTGTATACCCATGACCGTGTCGCCAAATACTAGACTAATGCCATTTACAAGTTCGCTGATGACACCATCATAGTCGGTCGAATCTCAGATGGTGATGAAACAGACTACAGACAGGAAGTGGAAGACCTGGAAAAATGGTGCACTGAAAATAACCTAGCTCTCAATGCCAGCAAAAGCAAGGAACTCATTATTGACTTTCGGCTGGGTGTTACTCATGCCCCCCTTCACATTAACAGCACAGAGGTGGAATGAATGGAGACCTTGGAGTGGTCATCAACGACAAGCTTTCTTGGACTCTTCATGTGGACACACTGGTTACAAAGGCCCAACAATGTCTCTTCTTCCTCAGGCAGCTGAGGAAATCTGGCATGACGACGAATGTGACTAGGATGTCCTGTTATGGCAATTGTACCACTCAAGATCAGAGACTGTTACAGAGAGTGGTGAACTCAGCCCGGACAATCACAAAGGTCAAACTCCCATTTATAAAATCCATCTACAGGCCCACTGACGAGGAAAGGCCACCAGCATTCTCAAAGATCCATCCCACCCTGGCACTGTTTTTCTACAACCTTTACCATCGGGGAGAAGGTACAGAAGCCTGAATACACGCACCAACCAGTTTCGAAACAGTTTCTACCATACTGTTGTTAGAATACTGAATGGACTCACAAACTCTTAGCAGTCACCTGTACCTGTGTTTTTGTTTTTGCTGCTGTTTACCTATTATTTACTTATCTATGCTACTTAACTTTGTGATCTGCCTGGATTGCTTGCAACACAAAGCTTTTCACTGTCCCTCAGTACACGTGACAATCAATTCAATTCAATTCAATTCAATTCTGGCTACCTTGATTGCTGTATTGTTGACTATTCTAAAGGTTCTCTTTCAAACTTTACTGCATCAGGTGCACCCGATGTAGTCTCCTCTACATCAGGGAGACCAAACGTAAATTTAGGGAACGGTTCGCCAAGCATTTCAGTTAGGCCCACAGGAGCCGACCTGACTTCCCAGTCACCGCCCATTTTAATTCCCCTTCCTACTCCCTTTCTGACATGACAATCTTTGGCCTCCTCTATTGCCACAATGAACCACATTGCCAATTGGAGGAATAACACCTCATCTTCTGCCCAGGCAGCCTACAGCCCAGAGGACTCAACATTGACTTCTCCAATTTCAAATAACCTCCCATCTCTTCTGCCGACTACCTTCCCAGCCCCTCTCCCTTCTTTCCACTACTTCTTGCCACCTACTAGACTCATTCCTCCCATTGACCAACCAGATTATAACCTCCAACTGTCTTCACCTATCCCCACTTCGCCACCCTGCCCCACCATCCCTTTATCTGTAGCTCTCCCCACACTCAGCCCACAGTCCTGAAGAAGGGTTACACCTGAAACATCAACTTTTCCACCTCCTATGCCTGGCTTGCTGTGTTGTTCCAGTCTCCTGCCTGTCTATTTTGGATTCCAGCATCTGCAGTTCTTTTTGTTTCTGTTCTAAATATGAGGCTTGGTTCTTTCCAGTTTCTATAATATTTATCTACTTTGGGCCTGATATCAGGGGCTGAGCATGCCAATGAGCCAGTGACCCTGTGACTAGCAGTCATGAGGGGTTGCCTGCTACTCTGCGGGCTACAGCTATTGTAACTACAGGTAAAGAAATTCTGGAATCATTCTGCCTGATGACCAAACTTTTCAAACAAACTGAATCTCTGTCATTTACTTGAATACTGTGTGAGTGGAAACTTTGTGTTAGGAAAATAGCTCAAGAACACAACAATATCAGTTTTCTTTTCCCCCAATTAATCAACTCCAACACTTCCAATAACTCTGGAAACAGTTATCAGGATTTCCTTGATCTGAATCACTTCCAGCTAAATTCAAAAGTAAATACAATTCAATTTTGCAGCTGCACACTCAATAGTTTGGTGTCACTGGCCACTCCCCTAAATGACCCCATGATCTGGAGTCAACCACATTGCTGCAGATCTGGAGTCATGTGTAGTCCAGACCAGATGAGGTTGGCAGTTTCCTTCCCTAAAGGGCATTAAGGAACCAGAGTGGTTTTTTATGACATTCAACAATGGATTCATAGTCACCATTAGATTCTTAATTCCAGCTTGTTTTTCTGAATTTAAATTCCACCATCTGCCTTGGCAGGATTAGAGCCTGGATCCCCAGAACTATTGGTTCTGAAAGAGTTAATGTTGAAGCTGCATCAAGCTCTATTTGATCTGATTATGTGAAACAGTCTTTGGGTGGTGAAGCAGCAGTCTAACATGATGTCCTGTAAGACATAAAAATGACATCTCCAGCTCTTTATACTCTTTGAAATTACATGTAACTGGTCAATGTGACTTGTATTTATTGTTATCATGCAATTACTGCTATTTTGTTGTTAAGTTCCTCTTCACATTAAGACTCAATCATCATTTATTTTAAATTCATTTATGGAACATGGGCACTACTGATTTGGCCAGAATTTATTTCCCATCCCTAACTGCCCAGAGCACAGTGAATGTAACCACGTTGCTTTAGGTCTGGAGTCAAGTGTAGCAGGTAAGGATGGCAGATTCCTTTCCCTAAATAGCATTAGTGAATTAGAAGGCCTTTTATAATTGACGGTGGTTTTTCAATTGGTTAGCTTTTCTACCACTGCTAACTAAATAAGCCCTCAGACTCCTAGGAAAATTGAGGGCTCTTGTGGAACAGAGGTAGTGTCCCCACCTCCTGAGCTAGGGAACCCAGGTTCAAATCCCATCTGTGCTAGAGGTGTACAATAATATGTTTGAGCAGGTTATTTAGAAAATAATATCTAGTGTTCACCTCTCGGGCACAGTTGGTCAGTGTGTTCAGCTGTTAGCCAAAGGGTTGAACTTGTGAGTTTTTCTTTGTTCATTTGTGGGATGAGGGCATTTCTGGTTGGCCAGTATTTATTGTTGATCCCTTGTTGCCCTTAAGAAGCATTGGTGAGCTGCCTTCTTGAATTGCTGCAGACCACCTGCTGTGGGCTGACCCACAATGCCATCGGTGAGGTAATTCCAGAAGCTGATCCAGGAGCAATGATTTATTGTTTCCTCGGCATGAGTTCTTTACTGGAATACTTTCACTGCGGAAGTGGTGGCTGTCATAAGAGCGTTGCTGCCCGGGAATGAGTTCCTGTTTCAGTATGTGTTCTGCTGGCTGGCAGAGGAGAGATCTTGGGTTGCTGGCCTGTCCAGAGATGGGAATATTCTGGATGGCAGAGGACCGGGCTGGATAATGCCAGAGCAATTGGGCTAGAGGGTATTACCCAACGCTGAAATGCAGCCAGAGCCATCCTGAGCCTCATGAATGAAGTTCTTGGCCCTACTACCACAAAAGAATTGAGTTGGTTTGTACCTGCATTGAGCTCAGACGATCTGACTCCCTGTGTGTTCAGAACTCAACATTGGCTTCATGCAATTGATCATATCGTGGGATGCAATGCCCACCATCTACTCCACCTCACCGAAATGACCCTTATGCCCCTTCAAAATGGTGTGGTCGCATTTCCTATATGGGCTGCTGCCGCACACTCTCTACATGTTCATCTTCATCCCCCGCTCGGATACAGGTGGAAGAGATCCCAATGGAGGACCCTCTATAAAGAGGTCCTTCCCTTTTCCAGCAGGTATCCCACACAATCACTTGTGTAGTAAGTATACCATGTACCAGGCCATGTAGGTTGCGTGGCCTGGGGGAAGCAGGTTTCCACATTTATGTTTTATGTTCTCATTTGCAGTTCCTCTTCAGATTTTTGAAGGTGTTGTGATATGATGGTAACGAGGTCAGCCAGCTGGACCTCATAGAATATGAATTCTCTGACTGGGGCTATTAATTTGGTCCAGTCACAGAATCCTGGCTGACAAATAGAAAGAGGAATGTCCAATATTCTGACACTCCGAGTGTTGACTCTGATGAGGCCGTGCCAGTGTCAAGGACGTTCCACGTGTTAAAAAACAGTGACCTTGTGATGGGATATTGGCCTCTTGGAGTTACCTCACTGGCAAAGAGAGTAAAGCATGTTGTCTTTGAATTGGGATGAGCATTTCTGGCATCATGCCATTAGTTGGGAAGCTTGACTCGTTCGACCCTGCCGCCAAACTCTGGGCCCAGTATATGGAAAGAATGCAATATTTTTTCTAGGCAAATAACATTGGGGCAGATGAAAAGCAAAAAGTAATTCTCCTGACAGCTGTGGACCCACAGCTTTCTTGGTTGTTAGGAGCCTAACCTTCCCTGAGGCATCAGGTACTAAAACTTTGCAAGAGTTGTCGGATTCAGTCGGAGAATATTATGACCCCAAGCCTCTTCTAATTCTAAGATGCTATCATTTTACTCAGCAATTCAAGAACTAGGGGAATCCGTGTTGGGATTTTTGAATAGGTTTAAGGTGACTAGTAGAGACATGTGACTTTGGTTTATCTTCTAATGCAATGCTGCCAGACTGTTTGAAATGTGGGATTAATGATGGAATCATGCAAAGGTGCCTGTTAGCAGAAGCCCAAACTGGTTTTCTAATTGGAAAATATGACAAGTGGAGCATAGGAGTTGCAAGGTATTCCGCTGCAGATGGACACCCTCACCAGTCCAACTGAGCTTGAGGTACACAACTTGAGTGCAGGCAATTACATAACCTCACTCAGACCAAATTCTGGACTCAAGATTGGCCCACAGCAAAACTCCAAAACAAGCCAAGCCTCGGCCAAATGTTTAAAATTTTCTTCAGGATCCAGCTGGCAAACCTTTTGCTGCCAGTATGCGGACTTGAGATAGTAAAAGTCTCCTACTAGACCTAAATTGAATAAAAGAACTTAATTGAATAAAATAAGTCATAGGCCAGTATCCAGGAGAGTGCACACCTTGGAAAGTCCACCCATATCTGGGTTGGAACATTTAACTTGCTCAGCAACATTCAAATCAGAATCAATTAAAATAAACTGAAAACAAAACAAAAAATTGCTGGAGATCGCAGCAGGCCAGGCAGCATCCACAGAGAGAAAGCAAGCTAATGTTTCGAGTCTAGATGCCTTTTCATTCAGCTCTGACAAGAACTCAGCTCGGCTAAGAACCTATACCATGGAACCTTTACAGATCAAAGGTACAACATTGGTTCTGGTCTCTTTGGAGAAGCAGCTGTTTCAGTTACCATTGATTGTATTCAAAGGCTTGGGGCTGAGTTTGATGGGGAAAAATTGTTTGAGTGAGATTCACCTAATTGGCTCACCAATTTTTAAATTAGAAAATGGCGGCTGAGTGAGGTGCTAAGTAAATGTCCAGAAGTCTTCCAGGAAGGTCTAGGGACTATCAAATGAGGCAAGACCACCTTGCATGTTGATTGGAAAGCAATTCCATGATTCTGCAAGGCCTGCCTGGTGCCATTTGCCTTATGGACAAATGTAGAGGCAGAAATCAGAAGACTAGAAAATGAAGGAATCATCAAACCAATCCAATTTTCTTAATAGGCACTATTGGTCATACTGATTTTGAACACAACTTATCAATTTGCCTTTGTGGGGATTTAGAACTATTGGTAAACTGCTTTTCGCAGCTGGATAAATACCCAGTGCTTCAGATAGAGGATTTATAAGCAAAGCTGGAAGGGGGCTGTCCTTCATGAAGCTGGACATGAGCCACGTTTGCATTTAGAATGAGGATTCCCAGAAGAATGTTTGCAATTACATAAGGGTTTGTATCAATGGAAAACATTTTGCAAGGTTAACATCGGATCGCCAATTATTTAGATGATTTACGAATAACAGGGAAGACTAATAAGGAACACTTGGAGGATTTGGCCATTATCCTCAGATATTTTTCTGAGGCAGATTCATCTAAGAAGGGACAAATGTGTGTTCCAAACACCTCAAGAGACCTATAGGATTGACAAGATCAGGTTACATCCGTTGGCAGATAAAGTGAGGTTGATCAAAGGTGCTCCGCCTCCCACCAGGTGAAAGTGAGGACTGCAGATGCTGGAGATTAGAGCCGAGAGTGTGGTGCTGGAAAAGCACAGCAGGTCAGGCAGCATCCGAGGAACAGGAGAATTGATGTTTTGGGCAAGAGCCCAAAATGCCCAAAATGTCGATTCTCCTGTTCCTCGGATGCTGCCTGTCCTGCTATGCTTTTCCAGCACGACACTCTTGGCCCTGGCTCCCACGTCTGTCCAGGAGCTTAGGTCATTTCTTGGGCTTGTAAATTTATTATGGAAAGTTTATACATCACCTGACCTTCATCCTGTCATTTTGGCAACTACTTTTATAAAACTCCAAGCCTGGGAAATGGTCACATAGACAAGTCCTAGCTTTCAGTGAAGTGAAGAAACTGCTATCAACTTCTAAGGTGTTAGTACTCTGATCTCAGGTGAGATCTGGTATTGACCTATGATGCCTCCCGTAATGCATCGGGGTAGTATTAACTCGTAGGTGGTCCAGTGGAGAGGAATGCCTAATAGTGTATTCATCCAGGACTTTGGCTAATACAAGGCATAAGTATACGCAGCTCAAGAAAGAAAGAAAGATTGTGGTCATATTTGGAGGCAGTAAGTTCCACTGATGCCTTTATTGATGAACACTTGTGATAATAACGGACAACAAACCCCTACTAGGTCTGCTTAAAGAGGACAAGGCAATGCCACCCATAGCTTTAGGCCGAAATCAATGGTGGGCCCTAATTCCAATTGAATATAATTACAAGTAGTGAATGCGGATGCATTGAATTGCCTCCCACTGGCAGGTAGACTGTTGCTACTACCAATGTAGGAAGAATCTGTAATGGTTTTAATTTTTTCTGGACACACTTCCAGTCATAGCTGACAATATCAGACTTTTGATGCAGAAAGACATGGTCCAGTCAAAACTCAAACAACTGGTGGTGGTAGGGGAAATAAAAGTGCTGACACAACCAGAATTAAAACGTTTTTGGACCTGGAGAGGCCAGCTCACAGTGGAGGATGGCATATTGTTATGGGGAGCAAGAGTGATTGTCCTGAGCAAAGGTCGCTGCCAGATACTGGCTGAACTCCACCAGGAATCACTAAAATGAAAAAACTGGCAAGAATGTATGTCTAGTGGCCAGATTGGATGCAGACATAGCTGCGTTGGTTTGGCAGTGCCCAGAGAGCCAAAACAAAAATTATTGCCAGCAGCTCCCCTACATCCATGGGAATGGCCGAGTAAACCCTGAACTTGGTTACATATTGACTATGCAGGTCCTTTTATGGGCTCAATTTTTAGTCATTGTAGACGCCAACTCAAAATGGTTGGACCAGCATAGAGTCCAGTCAAACATAAGGATAACAATAGAAAAATTGTGCACATCTTTCACAACAGACGGATACCCAGAAGTGTTGGTCACAGATAACGGGCCGTCATTTATTGGCAGGGAATTTGGGTACTTCATAAAATCGAATGGTATTCGGCACATAAGGACAACACTGTACCAGCCATCACATAATGGCCTGGCAGAAACAAACTTTGAAGGCAGACTTGAATAAACAGTCACACCATGCTAGATACTTACTTTGAAGATATTCCTCAGTTTCCTTGACCTCTTGCTTAGAACATAGAACATAGAACATAGAACAATACAGCACAGAACAGGCCCTTCGGCCCACAATGTTGTGCCAAACATTTGTCCTAGCTTAAGCACCCATCCATGTACCTATCCAATTGTCGCTTAAAGGTTGCCCTGTTATGTTGAGGGCTGTTATGTTGACCCTGTTATGTTGAGGGATGGCTTGAGGTGCTTTAGTCACCTGGTTGGCATTGCTGCCATTACTGACTATGGTCTGAGCAGTCAGGATTTCTGACCCAAAAAAAGAAGCCTCATGACACAGCGACAGCTTGCAACAAATTTTGCGATTTTTAAATGTCCTGGGTGGGGGGGGGGGGGGAGGGGTGGGTGAAATCATTGCACAACATTCTGAACGAAATCAGTGCTTTTGCAAAGTAATGTGTAGAATAGTGTTGTTAGTGGAAAAAGCTGGCCAGGGTGAAGACAAAGCAAACTGTGAACTGTTTATGACGGTTGTTATGTTTGGTCGGCTTTACTGGAGAACTACGCCTTTCATCATTATTGAGCGCGGATATGTGGGGAGCAACATATCTGAAAAGCGAATCTTTATCATAATGCAGGTGAGATTGCTGATATCGAGCAGAATGGCAGTGATGATAATGGGACAACAGTGAAGAGAACATCATTCACTGTTAGCAATGATCACAAAGGAAATTAAGGCGGTTCCTGTTATACAGAAAACAGCTGTTCATTCATATACAGTATGTTCATTTGGCTTGGATCAATACATGCTGAGTTCTGATGAGTCCTTGTATTATTGTGTTTGCAGAGTTGATTTATCACTGAAGGTTTACCCTTGGCTAGCAAAAGGTGGAGGTCATATGAAGAGGCCTTGCATTTAGTATATCTTTAATTCTGCCCTCAACATGTATAAAATCTGCAAATCAGAGAAAAGGTGGTGTGAACTTATGTGATCGCACAGTCTTTGAAGAGGAAGGGATAATTTGATTGAAGGGTGTAAGATCTTGAATGGTCTTCAGGTGATGTGGAAATGATGTTTTTAGTTATGGGTCAGTGCAGATCTAGGGGACACTGCTTTAAAATTAGAAGTCACCTAAGGGGCAATTGAAATCGAGGGGCTGAATGACCTCTTCCTGTTTCGATGTTCCTCAGTCCCCTTTGCCTTTCCATCAACAATGCCTCGATTTTTCTCTTGCATCTGGGCATTTTCAGCAGAATGATTTGACAATGGTCTGGGGAGGATGATACTGGCAGGAGTGAATGGTCCTGTTTTACATTGACTGCAACACTGACTGTCCCCCAGCGCAAGTTCTGAATTACTGACTCCAGTTGGGACTCCAATGCTGTCGCCTATGGCTCAGCTGATAGCTGTTGAGGGATCAGTACTGAGGGACGGCCACCCTGTCAGAAGTTTAGTAAGGAGGCAATGTGCTCTGTGGGAGATTATATCTTGGGTTAATGTAAAAGATCCCAAGGGCAAGCTTTGAAGCTGTGTGGTGATGTTACCCTCAGTGTTCTGGCCAATTCTTGAACACTTCACCTAATGAAGGAGCAACACTCCAAAAGCTTGTGATCTCAAATAAACCTGTTGGACATGTGACTTCTGACATTATCCTTCAACAATGTTGCAAAGATTAATGATCCAATCTCTATGTCTGGGATCTTGCTATGTGCAAATTTGTAGCAGCAGTCCCTCCATTACAATAGTGGTGATATTTTAAAATCTACTTTGGATGTAAAGTAATTTGAGACATTTGGTGGTTATGGATGGTACTATATAAATGCAAATATTTATATTTGTTCTTTATTTTGTAATCCCTGGGAATGCAGCCAGATTGTTTTTTATTTACTGGTTAAAGTTGCAAATTGTCTCTTGTCGCAGTAATGTCATGCTCAATGTATGAAGCCTTTGATTAGATGAGACAGCTTCACTCATTCTGCTCAGTATCTGCCTGACCATCTGGACCTCATAACTCACCTCAGAGGGACAACAATAAAGCATTGATTCAGGCATTGATCATTTCCATGTAAAAGACCTCATGCTGTGCAGTCAGACTGATGAGATCTGCCAAACGTCCCACTCAATGAAACCCTGCAGGGATCCTCTTGACGTATGGGGTGTTTTGAAAGCCAGTTTCACAGCACGGTCAGCCCCTGTGAATGGGGCACGTTATTGTGTGAATAACAAAGAAATGTGGTTTCTGAATGAAGTGCATCAGAGATTGAAGTGTGTTATTGACAACCATTGGATATTGATACATGCTCAGGGATTTTTTTAGATTAGATTAAATTAATTACAGTGTGGAATCATGCCGTTCGGCCCAACAAGTCCACACCGACCCTCCAAAGAGCAACCCACCCAGACCCATTCCCCTACGTTTACCACTTCACCTAACACAACGGGCAATTTAGCATGGCCAATTCACCTAACCTGCACATTTTTGGACTGTGGGAGGAAACCGGAGCACCTGGAGGAAACCCACGCAGACACTGGGAGAATGTGCAAACTCCACACAGACAGTTGTCTGAGGTGGGAATTGAACCTGGGTCTCTGGCGTTGTGATTTCCTAGTGTTTCCATATTAATGTTTTCATACCAGTCCCGAAGTCCCTCCCAGTTGGGGAACACTTCGGTGGTCCAGGACATTCAGCCTCGGACCTTCGGGTGACCATCCTTTGGGACAGGCAGCAGAGGAAAGTGGCCGAGCAGAGGCTGATAGCTAAGTTCGGTACCCATAGGGAGGGCCTCAACCAGGACCCTGGGTTCATGTCACATTACAGGTGATCACCATTGCACTACACACACACACACACACAGAGATATTCCTACATACGCACACACTCACATACACACGGACACAGGTACATACAGACGCGCACACAGACAGCCACACACACCCTTATAGACATACAAACTCCCACACTCACATATGCACCCCCTCACAGACACACACACACACACACACACACTTTCTCACACTCACACACACACACACACACACACACACACACACACACAGACAAAGACCCACATGCACACATATATTTTGCGTGGTGAATTTGTACTTGCAGAGTTACATTGCACTTTGCTCACAAACTGCATGAATTTATGTAAAACTCTGTTATCTCACTTTTTAGATTAGAATCAATCTAAACATCAGGTCATAGACAGAGAACACGGGGGCTAACAACTTCAGCATATTGTCTAGCTATCACCATTGTTAACAGCTAACCCGAGAATGCAACTTTAAAAAAAGGGTTTTGTGATTTACACATGAAAGAAGTGAAACTATCACTGTATTCTAACAGATAAAAGGCTTAACAGACAATCAATTTTTCAATGTATAATTTCAGTTACATCACACTGCAAATTTTTGCTATAAATTCTGTTACGATCGAGTCCTCTACAATCACCTGATGAAGAAGCGTCGCTCCGAAAGCTAGTGTGCTTCCAATTAAACCTGTTGGACTATAACTGGTGTTGTGTGATTTTTAACTTTTTTTTAAAAGTTGCATTCTCAGCTTAGCTGTTAACAATGGTGATAGCTAGACAATATGTTGAAGGTGTTAGCCCCCTGTGTTCTCTGTCTATGACCTGATGTTTAGATTGATTCTAATCTAAAAGGTGACATAACGGAGTTTTACATGAATTCATGCAGTTTTTGAGCAAAGTACAATGTAACTCTGCAAGTACAAATTCACCCCACAAAATATATGTGTGCATGTGGGTCTTTGTCTGTGTGTGTCTGTCTGGGTTGGGGGTTGTGAGTGTGAGAAAGTGTATGTGTGTAGTGAGTGTAGAGTGTCTTAAGTCTGTGAGGGGGTGCATGTGTGAGTGTGGGAGTGTGTGTGTGTCTGTAAGGGTGTGTGTGGGTGTCTGTGTGCGCGTGCGTGTGTTTGAGACCACCATTGCACTAGACTAAAAGGCAGTGGCAGATCTGCAATGGTGGTCACCTGTAATGTGACATGAACCCAAGGTCCTGGTTGAGGCCCTCCCTATGGGTGTGCATTAGCTATCAGCCTCTGCTCGGCCACATCTGACAGCATGTCTCATTGGAGACTAGCAAGCCAAAAAGCAGAAATCTGCTGCCACTGCCTTTTAGTCTTGTATTGAGAATGATTTGGCTTGACTAAGATTCTGAGGAACAACAGCATAATGTCCTCCAAGCAGAAGCCTATCTGCAGCATGTTACACAACTTGAGGACACTTCAGTCTGCATTACTGCCAGGGAGGTGGAGCCACTGTTGTAATGTGGATAATGTGGAAGTCAACCTATCCACTGCAAACTCCAATAAATGTCAGTGAGAAAAGCAACCAGAACAACTCTTAGGGATTAGTTCTGGGAGGCCTCCCCTGCTTTTCTTCTGTAATATTCCCAGAGGGATTTTACCTTTATCTGAGAAGATATTCAGTGTTTCAGTTTAACATGTTGTCACAAAGATATAACTTTCCAGCAATTCCCTCAGTATTGCACTGAAGTACCAACCCAGGTCATGCAATAATGTGAAAGCGAGTAGAGTGAATAATGGAGATCTAAAAAAGAACAGCCATACTGGACTTGAAATGTTAACTCTATTTCTCTCTCTACAAATGCTGCCAGACTTGCTGAGTTTCTCCAGCACTTTTGGTTTTTATTTCAGTTAATAAGATCTCAGGTGTGGAATTTGAACCCATCACTTTCTGATTCATGATACTGTGAGCAACAATTTACCTTTATTCTATTCACTTCATCATGTGGTAGGGAGCAATGTAGGACCCTCTACAACTGAGATGATGATGTTGTCAGTGGAAATAATGAGACCTGTTGAATAATCATTATGTCTCATTACTCACAGTGAAGGAAGTGATCAGCATACTAGACAAATCAAGGAAATTGCTACTTAATTTACACAGGGAACTCCAAAAGGTCAGTATCCCATCATCAAGTCACCGTTTATTCACACGTAGAAAGTCCTTGACACTGGTCCACCTCACTCAGAGACAGTTCTCCTCTTTTTGTCTGTCAGCCAGGGCTTGCTGTTTGGTGCAGATTAACAGCCCAATCAGACAATTCATTATAACTAGCTGACATTGTTATAATCATCACATTCCTCCCCCTCTGAGTCCTTTATCTTGAAGCACCTCATAGGAGATTTTAGCACTGGGTCAGATTTCTCTGACTTTGCATTGAATACAGATAGTGTGCAACACACAGGAGTTCACATCTCCTCTTCTGGTGGCAAAGATCAGTGGTCTCTTCTACACTTGATGGAGAGGGAGAACCCATGGGTTCTGAGAGCTTTTCTGACTGTTCTGAGGTTTGTTAGCTCCCACACTATTTGCGAGATTGTGGCTTTTATATGGTCCACGTTCTTGTTCAGGACCATCGCTCGAACCAAATTTTGTACATCACTGGTCCTGGACCTTGTGTTGAACATGCTATTTACCCATGAGGGGCTATTCCTGTGGTTCAAAGAAAGAACAAAGAACAAAGAAAATATATAACCCAGGAACAGGCCCTTCAGCCCTCCAAGCCTGTGCCAATCCAAATTCACTGTCTAACCTATCGCCCAATTCCTAAGTGTATGTATCCCTCTGCTCCCCCCAACTCATGCAACCGTCCAGACGCATCTTAAATGAATCTACCGTGCCTGCCTCTACTACCTCTGCTGGCAAAGCGTTCCAGTCACCTACCACCCTCTGTGTAAAGCACTTTCCACATGTATCCCCCTTAAACCTTTCATCTCTCACCTTGAATGCATGACCTCATTATTGAATCCCTCACCCTGGGGAAAAAAGCTTATCCCTACTTATCCTGTCTACACCTTTCATTATTTTATTGATCTCAGTCAGGTCCCCCTCAATCTCCTTTTTTCTAATGAAAACAATCCTGACCTACTCAACCTCTCTTCATAGCTAGTATCTTCCATACCAGGCAAAATCCTCATAAACCTTCTCTGCAACCTCTCCAAAATGTCCACATCCTTTTGGTCATGTGGCAACCAGAACTGTACACAGTATTCTTTATGCGACCGAACCAAAGTCTTGTACAATTTTAACATGACCTGCCATGAGATACTCGATATCTCGTCTGATGAAGGCAAGCATACCTTCTTGACCACTTTATCCACCTGTGCAGCCATCTTCAGGGTAAAATTGACCTGAACTCCCAGATCTCTCTGCTCATCAACTTTTGCCAAGGCTCTTCCATTTACAGTAGAGTAGGGTCTAGATTTAGACCTTCCAAAACGTAACACCTCACATTTGCCCGGTTTGAACTCCATCTGCCTCTCCTCTGCCCAACTCTCTAGTCTATCTATATTCTCCTGTATTCTTTGACAGTCCCCTATGCTTTCTGCTACTCCACCAATCTTCATGTCATCTGCAAACTTACTGACCAGACTACCAATGCCCTCTTCCGTATCATTTATGTATATCATCAACAATGGGCCCAGCACTGATCCCTGTGGAACACCACTGGTCACCTTTCTCCATTTTGAGAAACTCCCTTCAACTACCATTCTCTGTCTCCTGTTGCTTAACTAATTCTTTATCCACCTAACTAGAACATCCTGCACACCGTGTGACTTCACTTTCTCCATTAGTTTACCATGGGGAATCTTATCAAACGCCTTACTAAAGTCCATGTATATGACATCTACAGCCCTTCCTTTATCTATTAACTTGGTCACTTCCTCAAAGAACTCTATTAAGTTGGTAAGGCACGATGTCCCCTGCACAAAACCATGTTGCCTGTCAATGATAAGCCTATTCTTTTCCAAATATAAACTTCTACCACCTAGCTTGGTTCATTCCCCAACACCAGGTCCAATATGGCCACTTCCCTCATTGGCCTATCAACATACTGCTCTAGAAAATTTTCCTGGATGCTCCTTACAAATTCTGCCCCATCCAGACCTCCCGACACTAAGTGTATCCCAGTCAATATTGGGAAAATTAAAATCTCCCATCACCACCACCCTGTTGCCTCTACATCTTTCCATAATTTGTTTACCTATTTGTCCTTCTACCTCACGCTCACTGTTGGGAGGCCTGTAGTACAGCCGCAACAATGTAACTGCACCCTTCTCAGCTCTACCCATAACACCTCACTGCTCAATCCCTCCATAGTGTCCTCCTTTATCACAGCCCCCTGACCAGCAATGCAATTCCTCCCCCCCAACCCCCTTTTACTTCCCTCCCTGTCCTGTCTGAAGCGTCTATATCCTGGAACATTTAGTTGCCAATCATGCCCTTCCTTCAATCAAGTCTCTATGATTGCAAAAACATCATACTCCCAGGCACCAATCCAAGCCCTGAGTTTGTTTGCCTTACCCACTATATTCCTTGCATTAAAGCATATGCACTTCAGACCACCAGTTCCTTTTGCGTTCATCTGCGCTCTGCGGACTGTTCCCCTTGGTAATGCTAACTTCATGATCCCGTTCCTTACAGTCTCTAGTTTCCACCTCACTGTCTACTAGTCTTCTCTTCTGGTTCCCAGTCCCCTGTCACATAGTTTAAACCCTTCCCAACAACAGTAGCAAACCCCCCCCCAAGGACGTTATTTCCAGTCTGGTCCAGGTGTAGACCATCCAATTTGTAATAGTCCCACCTTTCTGAGAACCAGTCCCAATGTCCCATAAATCTGAACCCCTCCCTCCTACACCATCCCTCAAGCCACGTGTTAAATCTGCCTATTCTTTCATTTCTACCCTGGCTAGCACATGGCACTAGTGGCAATCCTGAGATCACTACCTTTGAGGTCCTCCTCTTTAACTTCTCTCCTAGCTCCCTGAATTCTGCTTTCAGGACCTCAACCCTATTTTACTTATATCATTGGTGCTTATATGCACCACGACAACTGGCTGTACACCCTCCCCTTTCAGAATGCTGTGCAGCCGATTGGTGACATCCCTGACCCGAGCACCTGGGAAGCAATGTACCATCAAAGAGTCTTGTTTTCGGCTACAGAACTGCCTATCTAATCCCCTTACAGTAGAATCCCCTATGACTATGGCCCTGCGAGACCTTTTCCCACCCTTCTGAACAGCAGAGCCCACCACGGTGCCATGATCCTGGCAACTGCTTCCCTCCCCTGGTGAGCCATCTCTCCCAACAGTATCCAAAATAGTATACTTGTTTTGAAGGAAGATGACCGCAGGGGAAACCTGCACTGCCTTCCTACTCTTTCTCTGCCTTTTGGTCACCCATTCACTGTCTCCCTCAGCAATTCTAATCGGCGGTGTGAACCAATTCACTAAGCGTGCTATCCATGACCTCCTCAGCATCGCAGATGCTTCACAGTGAGTCCATCTGCAGCTCTAGACACTCTTCTTACAAGTGTAAGAGTCAGGTTTATCAGCCACGTCCCTGGGCTCCCACATCAAGCAAAAGACACATGCCATGGGTCTGAGGTTCTCTGCCATTGGAAGCCTTAGCTTTAGCTTTAACTCAACTAATACCAAATAATTCACACACACGTGTGTGTGTATATATATCTATATATATATGAAAGAAAAGAAAAAGTCTTACTTTACTGAGTGCTTTACTTCTGGTTGGGGGGGGTGGGGGGGTGCTGCAGGAGGGAGTATTTCAGGTGTAGCCGTTGCCCAAATATATACTAAGTCCTTACCTCCTGATCCCAATGTCACCTTCGCTCTGTCTCCTGCTGCTCCCGGACAAGAAAACGTCCTACCCCAAACTTAGTCCCCTGTAGTAAACAATTTCTCTGGCTTGGCAGAGTCTGATGTCTATGCTGGCTTTCCTGATGCCATTTCACCTGCCCCCCAAGTCTAGGAAGATCAGATTTAACCTGGAGTAGAGTCTCCCTTTTAACAAATCTGCTGAAGCACTTCCTGTAGTTGCATGAGGGGTGTCCTGTAGTCTTTTAAGATCTGTGAATCTAGCAAAACTGTAGGTAGTTTCTTCAAGCCTGCCGTCAAAGTTTTGACTGCTGTTTCTGCCAGACTTTTGGGCAATGGATTAGATTAGATTCCCTACAGTAGGGAAACAGGCCATTTGGCCCAACAAATCCACACTGACCCTCTGAAGAGTAACCCCCCAGACCTATTCCCCTAGCCTATATTTACTCATGACTCATGCACCAAAAACAATGGACAATTTAGCATGGCCAATTCACCTGTCCTGCACATCTTTGGATTGTGGGAGGAAACTGGAGCACCCAGAGGAAACCCATGCAGACACAGGGAGATTGTGCAAACTCCACACAGGCAGTCACCTGAGGCTGGAGCTGAACCCAGGTCCCTGGCGCTGTGAGGCAGCAGTGCTGACCACTGTGCCACCCTTACATGTCGAGTCACATTCGACTTTAGGAAATACTCAAATTCCCTGCTGGTAAATGATGGTCTATTATCTGTGACCAACACCTCCAGGAGTCTGTGTTGCAAAAGATATGTGCAATGTTTCTAAGCTGTATACAAGTCCAACCACTATGAATGGGTGTCTACAATGACTAAGAATATTGAGCTCATGAAAGGAGCTGCATAGTCGACGTGTAACAAAGTCCAGGCTTTATATGGCTATTGCTACGAATGTGGGGGAGCTGCTGGCGGTAACGTTTATCCTTGTTGGCATTCTGTGCCTCACCAACGCCTCTATGTCTGCATCGAATCCTGGCCACCAGATGTAACGTCTCACCAACATATTTATTTTGGAGACCCTTGGATGACCCCAATGGACTTCAGCAGCATCTGGTGGTGACCTTTGCTCAGGACAATCACTCTCACTCTCCATAATAATATGACGTCCTCTACTATGAACCCATCTCTCTGGGACAAAAAGGTTTCAGTACAGGTTATGATGGCCCTTTGATTTCCTCCATCACTGCCAACTGTTTCCATTTTACCAGGACAGGATGATTTTCCCTTATTAGGTGTATGCCCATCTGGGAGAAATATTGAAATACTACGACAAGTTCTCTAAGTGCTCCTTGTTGGTCGTTCCTGTTATTAGCATATTACTTAGATAATTGGTGATCTGGAGTAGACCTTGTAAAATGTTTTCCATCATCTGCTGAAAAATTGCACAGGCTGACAATACCCCAAATAACAGTCTTGTATATTAGGACAAACCTTTGTGGGTATTAATTGTAGCATACTTCTGGGAATCCTCATCTAACTGCAATTGCAAATAGGCATGGCTCATGTCCAGCTTTGTGAAGGACAGCCACCTAGCCAGCTCTGCGTATAAATCCTTCACGCAAAGGATTGAGTATTTATCCAACTGTGAAATACAGCTTACCATTTATTTACATCCTCACAAAGGCAAACTGACACGTGGGGTTTCACAATCAATATGACCGGTGCTGTCCATTCCAGAAATTGCACTGGTTTGATGATTCTTTGCTTTTCAGGCTTCTGATTTCTGCCTCTACTTTTGCCTATAAGGCAAATGGCACTGGGTGAGCCTTACAGAATCATGGAATTGCTTCCTGGTCAACAGTCAAAATGGCCTTGGCTCCTTTGACCGTCCATAGAACTTCCTGAAAGACTTATGGAAACGTTAATTAGGACTTTACTCAGGCAGCTATTTTCTCATCAAAAAATGTTTAACCAATCCAGGTGCATCAAGCTTGGGCCTGAGCCTCCTACTACAATCACTGGTTATCATAAGAGACCAGAACCCAAAGTTGTACCCTTAATCTATAAAGGTTCCCTGGTATAGGTTCTCATTCTAGCCGAGATCTTCCACAAACTTAGGCTGTAGTCCAGAGCAAATTGTGTTAAAGATTGGTTTTGTGATCACCAAAACCACCATACCAGTATCAACCTCCATTATAACTCCATTAACCAGATGTTTATTCTGACTGGTTCTGATTTGGATGTTGCTAAGCAATTTAATTGTTCCAAGCCAGATATTGGTAGACTTTCCAGGGTGTGCACTCTCTTGGGTACCAGCCTATGAGTTATGTTAGTCAAATTAGGTCTCATGGAACTCTTTTGCTGTCTTGAACCTGTATACTGGCAATTACAACAATGGCTTGAGGAGTCAGATCCTGAGGAAAATTTTAACCACTTGGCCGAAGCTTGGCTTTGTTTAGGAATTTTGCTGTGGGCTGACCTAGAGTCCCTCTTTTTAGGTTTTGTCCTGAGTGTGGCTGTGCAAGCTCAGTGGGTCTGGCAAAAGTGTCCATTTCCATCGGAATACCCTGCAACTCATACGCTCCACTTGCTGCATTTTCCAGAGACAAAGCCAGTTGTAATGCCTGTTTGAAGTTCAGTTGGCCTTCAGCTCATCAGTGTTTTTGCAAGGTTACATCATTAATCCCACATACTAAATGGTCTCTCAGCATCTCATTAAGGATTGAACCGAAGTAACACACATCTGCCAGTCAACTTAACCTTGTCAAAAATCCCAATACTTCTTCCCTGGTTCTCGAGTCGCTGAATAAAACAATAGTGTTTCAAAGGAGGCTTGGGGTCATAACATTCCTTAATTAAATGTGGCAACTCTTGAAAGGTTGAATATCTGGTGCCTCAGGGAGAGTTAAGCCCCTAATAACTGAAAAAGCCATGGGTCCACATGCTATCAGGAGAATTACTCATTGCTTTTCATCTACCCCAATGCCATTTGCCCAGAAAAAAAATGCATACTTTCCACATAATGGGCTCAGTCTTTGACGGAAGGTTTGAAAAAGTGAAGCTTCCCAAATAATGGCTTGCTGCCAAAAAAGCTCACCCCAACTCAAGGATGACTGTTATGAGTAAGTTTCTTCAAGAATGTGTTTTACTTTCATTGCCACTTAAATAACTCCATAGAGGCCAGTATGCCATCACCAAGTCACCCTTTATTTACACATGGAAAGTCCTTGACACTGTTTCAGTTCCCTCAGAGCCAGCTCTCAGGATGTCAGAATGTCTGACACTCCTCTTTCTGCAACCACATTTAACTTTAGCAAAACAACAGCTATGGTAACACAGGAACATAGAAAATAGGAGCAGGAGTAGACCAAATGGCTGTCCCGAACCTGCTTTGCCATTCATTATGATCACAGTTGACCATCCTACTCAGTACCCTGTTCCTGTTTTCTCTCTATAACCTTTGATGCCTTTAGCCTGAGGGACTATATCAAACTCCTTCTTGAAAACATTCAATGTTTTAGCCTCAACTACTTTCCCTGGCAGAGAATTCCACAGGCCTACCACTTTCTGATGAAAAAAAGTCTTTTCATCTCATTGGAGATAATGAAATAGCAGGTCTGTTGAATAATTACTGTGTTTTGTTGTTTACAGTTGGAGGAAGTGATCAGTGTGCTAGACGGATCAAGGAAACCAAATCCTTCAACTATGAACCCTGGTTCTCCTCTCCCAGTCATTGGGAACATATTTCCTGCATACTGTTAGAGTTTTATAGATCCCCCTTTATTCGTGGAGAAATTAAATCATCATTAAGTGACAGAACATCAGGAACAAATTGTTCCCATTCTAAGATTATGAAGGATGTGGTTGAGAAAACTATAGGCGCTCTAATATTATCTTCCAAAGTCCTCTTGACAAGGGAATTGTTGCTTTAGATTGGAAAATTGTGCATTTATTTTGCTAAAATCACAGAGGGAAAACAGGGATTGTAGCCACTTAATCTAATATCTGTTGGAGGGACATTAACAGAGTCCAAAATTAAGAATAGAGTGCCTGGAATACTTTGAAAATTTGCAGCAGATCAGGGAAAGGCAGCACGGATTTGTAAAGGGAAAATCATGGCAATTCAGGCCCTCAAGCCTGTTCCACCATGGAATGAGATCATGATTGATCTGTTGCCTTACTCTATATGCCTGCCTTTAGCCCATATCCAGAAGTACCAACTCTTAACAAAAAATTATCTATCTCAGATTTAAAATTAGCAACCGATTCAGCATCATTTGTTCCAAATCTTTTCAAATGTTCCAAATGTTCTGAAGTGCTTCCTAACATCTCTCCTGAGTTCGCAGATTATGCCCCTAGTTTTAGAATCTCCAACCAGTGGAAATAGTTTATTGTTTTTTCTGAGAAAATAAGAGGCTCATATCTACTTTTGAAGGTCATAAAAAGGCAGCCTCGGATTGATGGGCAGAGATGGGGATGGTTGATGATGATTGCAGTGTTCAGTACCATGCATACTTTTTTAGGTATTATAACACTCCATATCCAAGTGCAGCAAGATATGGACAGTGTCTAGGTTTGAGCTGACAAGTAGCAAGTAACATTTGCCCCACACAAATGCTAGGCAATGACTATTCCCAACAAGAGAAAATCTAACCATCTCCTCACAACATTCAATTGCATTACCATCACTGAATTCCTCACGAGCAACGTTCTGGGATTATCATTGACAATAAACTGAACTGAACTAGCCATATAAAGACCAGGTCAGAGACTGGGTATAACTCAACTCCTGATTCCCCACAGTCTATCCACCATCTACAAGGAAACAGTCAGGAATGTGATGGAATACTCTCAACTTCTCTGGATGATGGTAGCTTCAATCACACTAAGAAGCTTGATACAATGCAAGACAAAGCAGCCTGTTTAGAACTTAACATTCACTTCCTTCATACTGACTCTCAGCAGCAGCAGTGGGTACCATATACAAGATGTACTGTATTATCTCACTGAGAGATTTAGGCACACGATACTCAGACCCCAAGGTTGAGCATACAAAAAGGGATCACATCAGCTAGTGTCATGTTCCCTGGAATTTAGAAGATTAAGGTGTGATTTAATTGAAATTTTCAAGGTATTAAAAGGTATTGGGGTTAGATACAAATCAATTCCATTGTCTCAGAGCTGAGTTTGAGAGGGTCTAAAAGTGAGAGCAGGACCTTTTAGGGATGAAATCAGCAAGTACTAGCTACACAGACAAGATGGTAGGAGTTTGGAACACTCTACAGTTAGTGACAACTGATGCTCAATCATTTACAAATTTTACCTCTGAGATTGAGAGATTTTTATTAGACAAAGGTATTATGGGGGCACAAGCCTATAGAAAGGGGTGGTTACAGATTAACAAGGATCTCAATTAACGCTGGAACTGGCAGAAGAGGGGCCTGATTGGCCTCCTTCAGTTTTTATCCAAGCTAATGAACCTTCAGCAGTAGCATCAGCAGGGCAAACAGCAAGAGTGAAACTGGTTGCTCACCCTTTTTTGTGCATCGTCTTGTTGTCCTACTTCTATTTAATGGGAAATCTCTTTTCTGCAGCATCACTTTATTTATATCACTCTACTATAATGTATACAAACAATATTGAGAAACCCTGTAAATGCAGTGACTACAGTTGTCTGCTTATGCTCCACTGGTGCCTGCCCTATATCAATCCACATTTCTGCTCAGCATTCCGCATGGAGATATTTCTACATTCTGGTTTGTTTATTCATAAACCACAAGGGGTGTGCTTCAGGTGTTCCTGTGTTTGACTGTAGTTTAACATTTTTCATTTTGCACAGGGAGATAATGTTTGACATGAGCAAGCAGAATTAATCTCTATTCATTCTGGGAAATGTCAAACTTGTCATTATTCATCACAGATGTTTCCTTAACAAGCCCCACGCTTGTAATGATTGATGTGCTTCCATGACAACACCATATTTTCTTCAACAAAAGTGCTTCACACATTGTTGTCAAGTGCTACCAATCAATGTTCAAATATTCAAGATGTTCAGCTTCATAGAATCTCCGATGCCTTCGGATCCAGGGGCTTTTGAAGACCCAGCTCCTCTTCACCCCTGGTGTCACAGAGATGGGAGAAAGTAGTTTTTATGATGGAGTGGATACACTTCCCAGAGTCAGTTTGTGGTGCAGTGTGTGCAAAATATAAGGTAAGGAACAACACCCATTTTTCCTCTGGATTACACCCAGTTGCAGCAGCTGTTGTCTGGAAGCACTTGGATGTTACCATTGACAGGAAACTTAACTGGACCAAATATATAAATACTGTGGCTACAAAGGCTGGTCAGAGGCTAAGAATCTTGCAAAGAGTAACTCACCTCCTGACTCACTAAAACCTGTCCACCACCGACAAGGCACACATCAGGAGTATGCTGGAAAATTCCTCACGTGCCTGGATGACTATACTTCCAGCAACACTCAAGAATCTCGATGATATCTGGAAAAAGCAGCCCACTCAATTGGCATCCCAGTCATTACTTCACTCTCTTCACAACTGATGCACAGTGACAGCAGGGTGTACCATCTATAAGATACCTCTCACTAATATCCTTACATACAGTTGAGGAAGGACACCACTTCAACTGCGACAACACATCTATCCGAGGACAAGCCAAACAGAGACACACATGAGAATTCCTATAAGCATGGCATTCCAACCGGAACTCTATAAATAAATACATTGACTTGGACCTGATTTACCACCCCCTGAGAAAAAGAACAGGAAATGACATCACCACAGGAAATGACATCACCATGGGATATGACATCACCAACCCAAAAAAACTCAAACATATAAATAGAAAGCAGGAATCATCAGCAATGCTTCGTCCAAAGGCTCACTGAGGATGTTACCTAGTATGGTGACGAAACGTCTGATCATGAACCTTCCAACTCAGCGAGCAAACCTACATCCACATTGCAATAACGCATTGGCATCATCCTCCAGACCTGCACCCTGCCACCTAGAAAGCCATGGACAAAAAGTGCATGGGCACACCACTATCTGTAAATTTCCCTCCAAACCATTTACCATCTTTTCTTGGAACTATATCACTGTCCCTTCACTGATGCTGTTCAAGAAGGCAGTTCATCCTCCGCTTCTCCAAGACATTATGATGGACAAGATTTGCTCAGACACCAATGCCCACATCCCATGATCCCATGGAAAGAGTCTGAGGAAAATGGTCCATATTGAGACTTTACTTCATCAATTTGTAGCCCAAATAATTAAGATCCAAACCTGCTACAAGGGCATTAATAAACTGTGCAATAATACCCTCAGACTCCACAAAGTAGCTTATAAATAGAACACAGAGCAACTCCACAATTGTGTAAACTAAATTATGTAAACCATTTAAAGAAGAATGGACATTGTAACCCATTTTCATTGACATGCTATTCCCTGGTAGCTGACGGTTCAGCTGTCCTAACTATTGTTCCTGAAAAGGGAACAAGTTTCATCATCTAAAAAATATGTACTGGTGTCAGCCTGGATTTAACTGGATGGCATTACAGGCTTGAGGGGCTGAATGGTCTCCTGTTCCTAATGTGCGTGGAATGTGAGGTTGTGCTAGAAAATGGCTACTTTGTTTAATAGACAACTACCCAGCAAAAACATGAAAGAGGCAGTAAGTTTGTGACAGAGAAAGAGGGGGTGATCACTGTCTCAAAGATGAGATGTTCTGGAAAGGAGGGAAGAAAGAGTTATACAAGCTGAACTGGATAAAACTCAGCCTGAAATAGAAACAGTGAAATGTTACAGCAGACACAGTTAAATTGGGCATCTTAAATTTCCATTTTCTTGTTCTTCCAGCTTGCTTTTGGAGATCAAGTAGCCATTTAAAGAAATTAATCATGGTTGATGGCTTAAAGTGTGGTATTCTAATCCCGCAGTGTGACTCCATTACATTTACAGCATCCCTAGAAATCCTGTGAATCATTTAGTGACCTTTAGATTCAGTCTGCAGTATGATTGGATGGATACCTTTTCTGAGAAAGAGATATGTGATACGTGAAGAAACCAACATTAATTAAGAAATGAGGCACCAGTGAAAAATGTAGACATTTAATTTGGACTGTGGAGATGCTGCAGAGATTTGTTAGAATCTCGATTCCAGAGCTGAGAATATGGAGACTAGTGAAAATATGAGATAAGAGCAAGAGAAGGCCATTTGGCCCCTTGTGTCTTCTCTGCCATTCAATAAAGTCATGGCTGATCTGCTAATGTCCCAATCTCCATTTTCCTGTATTCCACCACTGTCCCTTGCAATCCCGCGCCCGCCCCCCCCCCCCCCCCCCCCCCCCCACCAGTATTCCTTAAAGCTCCAACCTACTGTAAAACGTGAGTTTGTATTGAGAAGCTGACAGTGATGAGATTTTGAAGAGAGTTTGGATGATTGCTTAGCTGGAGGTGAATGGAAAGATCTTCATGGAATGTCATACCTTGGAGAAGGATAAAAGTCACTTCTGACGACCTAGTTGACCGCTTGGCAGATATGAATGAAACTTCAAGGCTTTTGTAAAGTATAAGAAAGGTATTGTGATGGAGACTGGAGGGAAGTAAAATAAAAGTAATTACAAACTGTAGTGTTAAATTAATAGTATTACTTTGTTTAAGTTTTATATACAATAAAGTTTGCTTTCATTATAAAGATGAAATCTCATGGTGCAATCCTGTCAATTATATACAGGGAGTTTGATTTGTCTTTAAACATTGGCAATTGCTGACAGGATTGTTAGAATGGATTGTTATCTCTCACGGACCAGGCGCTTTGGAAGGGATTTTCAGGATGGGTGAAGTTGGATCTCCAATTGATCAATAAATCAATCAATCAAATAATTATTGATCAATTGACCAATTTCATAATCTCAGGGAAAGGAATATTCCTTAAATGCATCAAATGTTATGTGGGAACATTGTGAACAGGCTATTGACTTGGATGATCAGCCATAATCATAATGAATAAGGGAGCAGGCTGGAAGAATGAAATGAGTAAAAACAAGGACTGCAGATGCTGGAAACCAGACTCTAGATCAGAGTGGTGCTGGAAAAGCACAGCATCCAAGGAGCAGGAAAATCGACGTTTCGGGCAAAAGCCCTTCATCAGGAATAGAGGTAGGGTGCCTGCAGAGTGGAGAGATAATGAGAGGGGGGTGGGGGTGGGGAGAAAGTAGCATAGAGTACAATAGGTGAATGGAGGTGATAGGTCAGAGAGGAGGTTGGGGGAAGGTAACAAAGAGCACAATGGATGAATGGGGGTGGGGATGAAGATGATAGGTCAGAGAGGAGGGTGGAGTGGATAGGTGGAAAGGAAGATAGGCAGGTAGGACAAGTCATGAGGACAGTGCTGAGCTGGAAGGTTGGAGCTGGGGTGAGGTGGGGGAAGGGGAAATGAGGAAACTGGTGAAATCCACATTGATGCCATGGGGTTGAAGTGTTCCGAGGAGGAAGATGAGACGTTCTTCCTCCAGGCATCGAGTGGTGAGGGAGCGGTGATGGAGGAGGCCCAGGACCTGCATGTCCTTGGCAGAGTGGAAGGGGGAGTTGAAATGTTGGGCCACAGGGCGGTGGGGTTGATTGGTGGATTGGTAGACTAGAAGGATGAAATGGCCTACTGCTGCTCCTATTTTCTATGTCTATGTATCTATGAATGTCTGTGCTGAGTGCTTTACAATATTCTTAGTCTGGCAGTTGCTGAGCTATTGGAACTCAGTGTTTCTTCCTTACCCAAGGCTTCAGATATGAATGATGCCCATCTCCTGGGTTAGGATGGGAGCCAAGAAGTAACATCAGCATTGTGCTAGCAGTCATGAGAAAGGTGATGACTTAAGAACTATTCTTTTAACAGTATTTCCATCAATGCTGCATTATCAAGGTCACTAATATTTCTGTATTAGTGTATAACTACATCAGAAACAGAGACAGCAGAACATATTACTCTTGATATAGTACATGCTGAGTTAAGGGTCCCCATTTCAGAAGGAAGGAAGGTTGCATATAAAGGGGAGAAGGATTTGGAAAGGAGTTTGCAAATGAATTCCTGTGAGACAATGATGAAAACCTCTTTTGATTGTTTAAGAGAAGTAACTTTAGTTCAATGGCCTCAATGCGTCAGGCTAAGATTTGAATTTGAGGCTGATTAAACTCCAGATCAAACACCACAGATGAGCAATTCTACTGGACACCCACTAATTGATTCGTATTTTCACTTCTCTGCTGATGTGTCTGCTGTAAATTGTGTGAGAAACCAGGGAAAGATATGACATTTTGTTAAAAAAAAGGTGTAATATAGTTCTTATGCTCTTGATAGTAATGAATTGAAAGGTTATTGGGAGCAAGCCGGAAGGTGGAGTTGAATTTGAGATTAAAAAAGCCATGTTTGTATTGAAGGCTGGAGCAGGCTGGAGGGACTGAATGGTCTAGAACATAGAACATAGAACATTACAGCGCAGTACAGGCCCTTCAGCCCTCGATGTTGCACCAACCTGTGGAACCAATCTGACGCCCATCTAAACTACACTATTCCATTTTCATCCATACGTTTAGCCAATGAACATTTAAATGTCCTTAAAGTTTGAGAGTTTACTACTGCTGCAGGCAGAGCATTCCATGTCACTATTATTCTCTGAGAAAAGAAACTACTTGTGACAAAGCCAAAGGCTCTGCAATCTCCTTCCTGGCTTCCCAGAGAATCCTAGGATAAATCCCGTCTGGCTCAGGGGACTTATATATTTTCACACTTTCCAGAATTGCTAACTCCTCCTCCTTGTGAACCTCAATTCGGTTTAGTTTAGTTGCCTGTATCTCAGTATTATCCTCAACAACATTGGCTTTTTCCAGTGTGAATACCGACGAAAAATATTCATTTAGCACTTCCCCTATCTCCTAGGACTTCACGCACAACTTCCCACTACTATCCTTGGTTGGCCGTAATCTTTCTGTAGTCATTCTTTAATTCCTGATATACCTATAGAAGTCTTTAGGATTTTCCTTAATCTTGTCTGCCAATGACTTCTCATTTCCCCTCCTGGCTGCTCTTAGCTCTCTCTTTCGGTCTTTCCTGGCTACCTTGTAACTCTCAAGCATCCTAAGTGAGTCTTCATGTCTCATTTTAACATAAGCCTTCTTCCTCCTCTTGACAAGAGATTCAACCTCTTTAATAAACCACACCTCCCTTGCTCGACCACTTCCTCCCTGCCTGACAGGTACATACTTATAAAGGACCCGCAGTAGCTGTTCCTTGAATAAGCTCCACATTTCAATTGTGCACATCCCCTGCAGTTTTCTTCCCCAAATTCTGCATGCTAAATCTTGCCTAATCGCATCATAATTGCCTTCCCCCCAGCAATAACTCTTGCTCTGTGTAAACTACCTCTCCCTTTCCATCGCTATGTTTATCTCTGTCTTCATGATGAGAATACCCTCCATTGTGTTATGTGGCCCTTATGGTCTTATTATAATGGTAGAATTTTAGAACATTGTAGAAGGCCATCTGATTCATCATTGCTAGTGCTTGGTTTTTGTAATAAACGTCCAGTTAGTTTTAGAGGCCCTGTAAGGTTTTCTCCTACCTGTTCCTTGTACTTGGAGCAGTTGGAAGTTTCTTTAGTCTATCTCTTAATGGTGATCAGATTCTCGACTTTGTAGGTTCCTAATTTAGGCAGGACCATCAACAGGAATCTTTCAGTGAGCGTCAATGAAAAAGAAAGGAATGCGAGCAGACTCTGCATATTGAATGGTATTTATACAGTGTGAGGGGGAGCATGCTGTCTTTCCTGTCAGCTGACAGGATCTGGAAATTCTGCTCTCCACCCCAGGAAGAGTTGGCCAGTAAGAGTCTCCAGGACTGGTGGCCGCTGCAGTTAATATAGCCTCCTGGAGGCTCTGCACCAGTGAGGCATCCAGGCCATAGGCCATACATGGCAGAATAGGCAGGGCGGCATGGTGGCTCAGTGGTTAGCACTGCTGCCTCACAGCACTAGGGTCCCAGGTTCGATTCCAGCCTCGGGTGACTGTCTGTGTGGAGTTTGCATATTCTCCCTGTGTCTATGTGGGTTTCCTCCCATAGTCCAAAGATGTGCAGGCCAGGCGAATTGGCCATGCTAAATTGCCCATAGTGTTAGATGCATTAGTCAGAGGGAAATGGGTCTGGGTGGGTTACTCTTTGGAGCGTCGGTGTGGATTGGTTGGGCTGAAGGGCCTGTTTCCACACTGTAGGGAACCTAATCTACAGGGAGAGACGAGCTGCCTCTCCATTCCTGAGCTGGCATTCTTGACCAGGCCTTTTGAAGAAGGTAATCTCTCTCTCCTCTAGAGCCCAGAAGAAAACATGAAACAGTATACTTGGAAGGAGGGTCTTTATTGCACAATAATCTGTACTTGGAACTACAGGATCTGTCAGAACAGATTTTCTTCAGAACAGAAGATCCCATTTTCGATTCAACACATTTCCAAACATCAATGTTTGTCGTCCTTTAAAATGTTAAATCTAAGAGACTGGGTCTTTAAGGGTAACACTGAATCCGCAGTACCAAAGCAAAGTCATACAGATAAAGAGACAATGGACTTAAAACGCTAATTCTGCTTTCTCCCTCCCAGATTTGCTGAGTTTCTCTAGCAATTTCTGAATTTTGCTTCAGATCTCCAGCATCTGCCGTTCTTTGTTTTATTAAAGTAATATTGGATTGCCCAATGCATAGATCTGTTTCTGCGTGAATGACTTGTCTATTTTGTCCATTACCTTGTCAGGGTTCCCAGAGATTTATTGTGAAATTGCAGTGTTTCAGAGCAATTTGATTCCCAGTAGATGATTAGTTCTTCAGACATATTGGATTGAAGAGAGTTGAAATGTAGACTGATGTTATTTGTTGTATAATGTGAACCCCAAATGATTCTGTCCAGAGGTATTTACTCTGCTGTTGAGGTGTTTGGGTCATTTCAATAACTGCAAGCTGCTTTAAATCCTGAGTCCCACAAACCTTTGAGAAATAGTACAGGCTGTTTCTCAAAGCTTGCCCAATGGGAGCAAGAGGAGGCCATTTCGGGCCCTTTGGATCTACTCCTCAATTCTGCCAGAACAACTGATTGTCTCTGAACTTCACTCTCAGTGTTCACTTTTACAAGACATTCAATTTTGCCTGGAAGTCACCTGATACATGATGCAGCGCAGAACATAACTCATTTATTCTCATTTGTAGCCTGTTCATTTTACAGTATGCCTGAAGACAAATCATGTTCAAGTTATTGCTTTGTTCTTTGGTCATAGCCTCTGTTTCTCAATCTCTTGCTGTGAATTCAGTAATAATTAGATCTGTTCCTGCTACAGTGCCATTAGTAAACACAGCGGTGAAGATTTTTTTCCTTTGCGCTTTCGTGGGATGTGGACATTGCTGACTGGACCCATGAACTGAGTGATGCACTAGAATCATTTCACAGGGCAGTTAAGAGTCATTGCTGTGGGTCTGGAGTTATGTGTAGACCAGACCAGCTAATTTCATTCCGTAGAGGACATTAGTGAACCAAATGCATTTTATAGCAATGTGTGAGAGTTTCAAGGTTTGTTATCATGGCATAACTAGCTTTTTTAAATTCCATATTTATTAATTTAATTCAAAATTATGTCGCCAAAGTATTAATCCAGCCTCTGGATTATGAGCCCAGTGACATTATGACCACATCACCATCTCCTTCTAATTTGTTTTAGGTTCTAGGAGCAATACATAAAAATGACAGCATGGATAAAGGTGATTCTATCTGGTGTTTCTACCTGTCTTCCCCACTCTAGTTTCTCTCTTTTGCCTGCCCGTTTCCCTCTGTTCAATTCATCCTCACACTTTTAGGAGGTGGTAGTGTTGTCATTTAATCGCTGGACTAATACTTTCTCCCACCCCCACCCTCCTCTAGCTTATCTCTCCACACTTCAGGCTCACTGCCTTTATTCCTGATGAAGGGCTTTTGCCTGAAACGTCGATTTTGCTGCTCCTTGGATGCTGCCTGAACTGCTGTGCTCTTCCAGCACCACTAATCCAGAATAATACTTCAAAGTTCCAGGCTAATGTTTTTGGGAAATGCGTTGAAACCTGACTATAACAGATGGTGAAATTAAAATTAAATATGATCAGGAATTAAGAAGATAGTCTAATGCTAACCATATAATAACTGTTGATTGTCCATCTGGTTCACTAATGCCTTATGGGAAAGACCTCTCTGTTGCAGAGGTTGAGCCCATGGAACATCAGGCCATTGTATCCACTGTGGTTGTTAACCTCATTTCATCTGGTGATCTACCCCTCTACTGCCTCCAAACTCATTAAAGTGTGAGGTGCTGCAATTTGTTAGATCAAATGTGAAGGAAAAGTATACAGCTAATGGCAGTGAAAGTGGTCATGCAAATAGATGGTGTGGTAAAGAAGGCATAAGGCATGCTTGCCTTTATTGGTAGTGGAATTGAGAACAAGAGTCAGGATGTCATGTTGGTGCTGAAACATAAACTGAAAATGCTACGAGTACACAGCATTTGCCCATGACCTGAATGGCTTGCTCAATGGCATTGCAGATTGGTGACCTTTCAGCCTGAATCATTAAATTATTTAGCCGTCTGCGCATTTGTGTCTAACCTGCTAGTATTTCAGCATTTTCTGTGTTTTTTCTCATGCTTTCAGGATTGATCAGGTCCTGTATTTTTTGGAGCAAAGAGCTCTAACCTATTCCATCTTTCCTAACAGTGGCGCCTGCCTAATCAGAATTCTGTAAGTGTTGGTACTGATCTCAATCACCCACCCCTCCCCCCACCATCACACAACGAGAACCGTGTAACATTCCTGGACCTGAATTGGAGGTTGGTTACAGGTTAAGATGTCACCAAGTGGGGGGATGGTGGGACAGGAGGTAATTGTACACAGTAGAACCAATGACATAGGAAGGGAAAAGGATGAGATTCTGAAAGGAGGCTGGAAATTAAAAAGGAGGTCCTTGGCAGTATTAATATCTGGATTACTCCCAGTGCTACAAGCTAGTGTGGGTAGGAATAGGAGGATAGAGCAGATGAATGCATTGCTGAGGAACTGGTGTATGGGAGATGGGTTCACATTTTTGGATCATTGGAATCTCTTCTGGGATAGAAGTGACCTGTATAAGAAGGATGGATTGCACCTGAATTGGACTAATACACTGGCAGGGAGATTTGCTAGAGCTGCTTGGGGGGATTTCAACTAGTAAGGTTGTTGGGGCGGGGGGGGAATCCCAGGGACAGAGTGAGGAAAGAGATCAATCTGAGATTGGTACAGTTGGGAGAGAGAACCAGTCGAACAGTCAGGGCAAGCAGGAACAAAACATAGAACAAGGACTGATAAATTAAACTGCATTTATTTCAATGCAAGAGGCCTAACATGGAAGGCAGATGAACTCAGGGCATGGTTAGGAACATGGCACTGGGATATCATAGCAATTACAGAGACATGGCTCAGGGATGGACAGGACTGGCAGCTTATTGTTCCAGGATACAAATACTATAGCAAGGATGGAAAGGTGAGCAAGAGAGGAGGGAGAGTGGTGTTTTTGATAAGGGGTAGCATTATAGCTATACTTAGGGAGCGTATTCCTGGGAATACATCTAGGGAAGTTATTTAGGTGGAACTGAGAAATAGGAAAGGGATAATCACCTTATTGGGATTGTATTATAGACCCTCCAATAGTCCGCTCAAAATTGAGAAACAAATGTGTAAGGGGATCTAAGTTATCTATAAGAAAAGTAGGGGATTTTAACTTTCCTAGCATAGACTGGGACTGCCAGAGTGTTAAGGGTTTAGATTAGATTAGATTGCCTACAGCGTGGAAACAGGCCCTTCAGCCCAACAAGTTCCACACCAACCCTCCGAAGAGTACCCCCGTCAGACTCATTTCCCTACATTTACCCCTGACTAATGCATCTAACACTATGGGCAATTTACCCCTACATCTACCCTTTACCTAACACTATGAGCAATTTAGCATGGCCAATTCACCTGACCTGCATATCTTTTGGAATGTGAGAGGAAAAGCACACGGAGGAAACCCACGCAGACACGGGGAGAATGTGCAAACTCCACACAGACAGTCGTCCGAGGCCGGAATCAAACAATAGACAATAGGTGCAGGAGTAGGCTATTCTGCCCTTCGAGCCAGCACCACCATTCATTATGATCATGGCTGATCATCCTCAATCAGTATCCTGTTCCTGCCTTATCCCCATAACCCAAACTCGGATCCCTGGCGCTGTGAGGCAGCAAGTGGAGAGGAATTTGTGAAGTGTATATAAGAAAATTTTCTGATTCAGTATGCAGATGTACCTACTAGACAAGCTCCCAAGCTAGACATAGTCTTGGGAAATAAGGTAGGGCAGGTGACTGAGGTGTCATTGGAGGAGCACTTTGGAGCCAGCGACCATAATCCTATTAGTTTTATAATAGTGATGGAAAAGGATCTAAAAGTTGAAGTAATAAATTGGAGCAAGAACTTTCAAAAACTGATTGGGGGCAGATGTTCACAGATAAAGGGACAGCTGAAAAATGGGAAGCCTCCAAAAATGACATAATGTGAGTCCAGAGAAAGTATATTCCTGTTAGGCTGAAAGGCAAGGCTGGTGGGTGCAGGGAATGCTGGATGACTAGAGAAATTGGTTAAAAAGAAGAAGGAGGCATATGCAGAGATCGAGTGAATCCTTAGAAGAGAATAAAGGCAGTAGAACTATACTTTAAGAGGGAAATCAGGAGTGCAAAGAGGGGACATGAGATAGTTTCAGCAAATAGGGTTAAGGAGAATCGAAATGGATTTTATAAATATTTAGGGTTGTTAAGAAGGCATATGGTGTTTTGGCTTTCATTAACGGGGGATTGAGTTTAAGAGCCGTGAGGTTTTGCTGCAGCTCTATAGAGCCCTGGTTAGACCACATTTGGAATATTGTGTCCAGTTCTGGTAGTCTCATTATAGGAAGGATGTAGATGCTTCAGAGAAGGTGCAGAGGAGATTTATCAGGATGATGCCTGGATTGGAGGGCTGGTCTTATGAAGAGAGTTTGTGTGAGCAAGGGCATTTCACATTGGAGCAAAGAAGGAAGACAGGTGACTTGATAAAGGTGTACAAGGTAATGAGAGGCACAGATAGAGTAGATCGCCAGAGGCCTTTCCCCAGGGCAGAAATGGCTATCAGGAGGGGCCATAATTTTAAGGTGATTGGAGGAAGGTATAGGGAAGATGTCAGACTTAAATTCTTTATGCAGAGTGTGGTGGGTGCGTGGAATGCACTTCTAGTGGTGGTAGTAGAATCAGAGACATTAGGGATATTTAAGTGACTGCTGGACAAGCACATGGACAACAGTAAATTGAAGAGTGCGTCAGTTAGGTTCAGCTGAGATTAAGATAAATGCTCAGCACAACATTGTGGGCTGAGGAGCCTGTACTGTGCTGTATTGTTCCTTACTCTAAGAATATTAAAGACAAAAGGATAACTAGGGAGAGAATAGGGCCCCTCAAAGATCAGCAAGACAGCCTGTGTGGAACCACAGGAGATGGGGGAGATACTAAACGAGTATTTTGCTGTGGAGAAGGACATGGAAGATATAGAATGTACGGAAATAGATGGTGTAAATGTTGAAAAATGTCCATATTACAGAGGAGGAATGTCTTCAAACACATAAAAGTGAATAAATCCCCAGGACCTGATCAGGTGTACCCTAGAACTCTATGGGAAGCTAGAGAAGTGATTACTGGGTCCCTTGCTGAGATATTTGTATCATTGATATTCACAGATGAGGTGCTGGAAGACTGAAGGTTGGCTAACGTGGTGTTACTATTTAAGAAAGGGGGTAAGGAAAAGCCAGGGAGCTGTAGACTGGTGAGCCTAACATCGGTGGTGGGCAAGTTATTGGAGGGAATGCTCACGGACAGGATTTACATGCATTTGGAAAGGCAAGGACTGATTAGGGATAGTCAACATTATTTTTTTCTTGGGAAATCATGTCTCATGAACTTGATTGAGTTTTTCAAAGAAATATCAAAAAGGATTGATGAGGACAGAGTGGTGGGAGTGATCTATATGGACTTCAGTAAGGCGTTTGACAAGGTTCCTCATGGTAGACTGCTTAGTAAGATTAGATTTTGTTGAATACAGGGAGAACCGTTTGGATACAGAACTGGCTTGAAGATAGAAGACAGAGGATGGTGGTGGAGGGTTGTTTTTCAGACTGGAGACCTGTGACCAATGGTGTGCCACAAGGATAGGTGCTGGGTCCACTGCTTTTCATCATTTATATAAATTATTTGCATGTAAACATAGGAAGTATAGTTAGTAAGTCTGCAGATGACACCAACATTTTAGGTGTAGTGGACAGTGAAGAAAGTTACCTCAGAGTACAATGGGATCTTGATCAGATGGGCTAATGGGCTGAGGAGTGACAGATGGAGTTTAAATTAGATAAATGCAAGGTGCTGCATTTTGGAAAGACAAATCTCAGCAAGATTTATACACTTAATGGTAAGGTCCTGGGAAGTGTTATTGAAGAAAGATACCTTGGAGTGCAGGTTCATAGCTCTTTGAAAGTGGAGTCGCAGGTAGATAGGATAGTGAAGATGGTATTTGGTATGCTTTCCTGTATTGGTCAGTGCATTGAGTATAGGAGTTAGGAGGTCGCGTTGTGGCTGTACAGGATATTGGTTCGGCCACTTTTGGAATATTGCGTGCAATTCTGGTCTCCCCTCTATCAGAAGGATGTTGTTAAACTTGCAAGGGTACAGAAAAGATTTACAAGGATGTTGCTATGGTCAGAGGATTTGGGCTATACGGAGATGCTGAATAGGCTGGGGCTGTTTTCCCTGGAGCATTGGAAGCTGAGGGTAACCTTATAGTGGTTTATAAAACCATGACAGGTAGGGATAGGGCAAATAAACAAGGTCTTTCCACCGGGATGGGGGAAGTCCAGAACTAGAAAGCATAGGTTTAGGGTGAGAGGGGAAAAAGTTTAAATGGACCTGAGGGGCAACTTTTTCACGCAGTAGGTGGTGAAACATTTAAAAGGCACCTGAATGTATATATGAATAAGGGGTTTAGAGGGATATGGGCCAGGTGCTGGCAAATGGGACTAGATGAGCTTGGGATATCTGATCAGCATTGACGAGTTGGACCTAAGGGTCTGTTTGTGTACTGTACATCTCTATGACTCTGTGACCCCTGAAGTGGCTGAGCAAGCCATTCAGTTCATGGGCAAGTGATACTCGCAATTCATGGAAGAATTAAATCAATTACAAAAAGTTAATTATATGTTATTATTTTGAAGCGCACAGATTCATGTATAGCTTTAGGTTTGATTTCAGTGTTTTTGTTGTTGGTATTAGAAAGAATATTTCAGTTAGATTTTGAGTTCTGTAAGTAGTGTCTGACTTTTATTTACAAGTATTTAGATGAAGTTCTTAAAGAAACCCTTGAGTTAATAGTTCAATGCTTTTGAAAAAAGGAAAAGTCAGTGAGAGAAGAAAACAAATTGGGCTGTTCATAAGTGTCATATGCAATAGGAGATAGAGAGAGAGAGAGAAAGAGAAAGAGAAAGAGAGATTGTAGAAACAGGTTCCCCTACAGAAAACCAGAAATTGGGCTAGCATGAAGATTTCCTTTGGAGAGTATGTCTGCAGATTTCTTGCAGAGGCAAAAGGCCTGTAGCAGTAGCAGTGCAGTTTAACAGTATCCAGAACAGTCAGGGCAGGAGGAAGAACTCCTGAGAAGCTCCAGAAACAGAAGGCTGTGGAAGTGGAGTTTCAGGAACTTGTGTTCAGAAATTAGTGAGCTGTGTTACCCTTTTCCCTAAGGCTCTAGCGAAGAGACATTAACTAAAGAAGCCATGATCAAGTGAACGCTGATGTTAACGGGGAAGAGACCAACTACAGTCCTGATTTGGAGATGCCAGTGTTGGACTGGGGTGTACAAAGTTAAAAATCACACAACATCAGGTTATAGTCCAACAGGTTTAATTGGAAGCACAATCACCTGATGAGGGAGCAGTGCACGGAAAGCTAGTGCTTCCAATTAAACCTGTTGGACTATAACCTGGTGTTGTGTAAATTTCAACTACAGTACTGCCTGCTGAGCAAGGAATAAATAAGTGGAATTTAGGTAACTTTTCACAAGGGGTTGAACATCTGTAAAGTTGTTATTGAGGGAAAATGGATTGCAGTTTATTGCTGCTATTTGTATTAAGACCATTTTAAATAATTCTTAAGTAGTGTGAAATAGTAGGTGATACCTGAGTGTAATACATTTTGATTTTTTAAATTTGATGCACAGCAGCAGCCTCTTGCAAATATATCCAGTGACTGACCTCCACAGTAATCAAGTTGTAAAATTAAAACTAATGGCCAGGCTTAAGTTTGAAATCCGACTTATCCAGTATTACCATCAGCTGGGATCATAAAAACAGGAATTGGAGAGACCATTCAGCCAGTTTCATCATTCAGTAATAACATATTTAGTCTGTGTCACAATTTAGTTTACCACTTTGGTATGATAGACATTGTTGTTGAGATGATGAGGGAGATTTTGAGGATAAGTCTCAGTCCTTCAAGATACAAGCTTGTCCTCTGCCCAAATCTATATGGCATCATCATATTAGACAGTGCTTAATGCAGTCCTCAGCATTAACCCTCTCAGACCCTTATATCCTGAGACAATAGCAAAGGAGACAAGACATGGGATAAGAGGGGGGACAGTTTATTTAGTCTGTGAGGGTTGGGAATCATTCAGTAAAACCACGATTAAATTGGGAATGATTTATTAAAGCCAGAAACTGCAGGATTCATTAAGTGAAGAAAAGTGGTATCAGACTTGAAATGTTTACTCCGCTTCTTTGCTCAGGGAAAGTCCTGGTCTGAAAGGGTTAATATTGAAGCCTGTATTAGGCCCCACCCAACATGATGATGTCACACAGTAAAGAGAATAGAGAATCAAAGATTCCAGCCTGAGATCATAATCATGTCTGATTTTTGTTTAGATGTATTTAGGCTGTGTGGAATGCTCTGCCCCAGAGGGCAGTGGAGGCCCAGTCTCTGGATTCATTTAAGAAAGAATTGGATAGAGCTCTTAAAGATAGTGGAGTCAAGGGTTATGGAGATAAGGCTGGAACGGGATACTGATTGGGAATGATCAGCCATGATCATATTGAATGGCGGTGCAGGCTCGAAGGGCTGAATGACCTACTCCTGCATCTATTGTCTATTGTCTATTGTCTATGAATTTTTAAAGAAACCCTTAAGTCAATCGTTCAAGGAACAAGAAAGAGAAGAGAAAGAAATTGGGCAGTTAACAGATCAACGGGGCCAGATCTCTGCCTCTTTATGGCCTTTGTAATTACTTCTAACCAGACAATATAACTTTTACCTATTGCTATCATGCAATAATTAGAAGCTGCCAGACCTGATGAATTTCTCCAGCACGTTCTATTTTTCTGTCAAAGCTCCGAGTTGATTTGCTTCTAGCTGATGCTGCTAGTCCAGTCCTGCATCTGCACAAAGACACAGTAACAGCATTCTCATGTATTACTGGAGCTTTTTTGTTGTCTTAGGTGGCTTGATTTGCTATATCTACATAGAAAATCACATTCAGAGCCCTCACCCCAAGGAACCATGCTGCTGTTTTATTACAGTTAAACAGAGGAAACACAGCTTGGTGTATTTGAAATTCAGTGAGCATTTGTAAAGATTGTAATAATGTCTGGTAATTTTATGAAATGCTCATCCATTTAAATTAAGGAATAGAAAATTGTGCTGGCAATGGGTTTTGCAAACTTTTGACAGTCTGTCTTGCAGGGTGAGGTTATGTGCCAAGAATTTTTGATATAATATTGGTCCTGGATAATTTTAATCTGCAGTTATGTGTGTCAAGTCTTGTGAAAGGGCCATGATATACAACACAGTTAATGTTTTGATTTTGCCAATCTCAGAATATTTGTTTGCAATCAAACTAGTTCAGATGACTTTAGTATAGGTTGCTAACTGAAAAAACATGCTTCTGGGAAGATCACAGGGTCTGCAGGCCTCAGTGTATACTATCTACTTAATTAGTGGGCCCAAATAAACTCTTGGTTTTCACTAGGATGGATCTGCACCTGATTATTTGTCAACTGAATCCCATCTCTTGTATTGGCTGTGGTTGGTTCAGACTGTGGTGAGGAGATTTTTCAGCATTCCAAAATAAAACATTCACATTCCTTGACAACATGTCTTTGTAGATGAACAAATAATCTTCGCTTGAAATACAGTTGTCTTGCCACACATGGTTTTGAAGATTTAAACAGTGTTAATTGCAGATTATTCAATTCTGAAGGAGAGTAATACCAGACTGAAAGCTCAGTTTCTCTCTCCACAGATGCTACCAGACCTGTTGAGTTTCTCTTCCATTCCCTATATTTATTTCCAGTTTCAATGCAACTTACAGATAGTGCAGACTACTGCTATTGAGCTTCACTGATGAAGGGAGTGGATGTTTGTGGATGTGGTGTCAATTAAGTAGCCTGCTTTGTCCTGGATGATGTCATGCTTTTTGAATCTTGCTGGAGCTGCACCCATCCAGGCAAGTGGGGCGTATTCCATCACACTCCTGACTTGTACCTGGTGGGCAGGCTTTGGAAAGTCAGGAGGTGAGTTACTTGCTGCAGAATTCCCAATTTCTGACCTGTTCTTGTAGCTGTACTACTTGTATGGCGAGTCTCGTTTCATGTACTCAGGCACCCAGATCCCTCTGCCACCTCTAAATATTTCAATAATATGGTTTCTTAAAAAAATTCTCTCTGTCAAAATGGACAATTTCACACTTTCCCACATTATGCCCCATTTGCCAGATCTTTGCCCACTCACTTAACCTGTCTATTTCCATTTGTTAGTGTTTTATGACCTCTTCACAACTCACTTTCTGACCGATCTTTGTATGATCAGCAAATTTAGCTCCAATATCTTAGATCCCTTCTTGTGACATCCTGCCAGCCTGAAAAAAAACCACTCTGCGTTTCCTGTTAGCAAGCTAATTTTCCATCCATGCCAACATGTAACCCACTACACCATGAACTTTTATTTTCTGTAATAATCTTTAATATGGCATTTTATTAATTTCTTTCTGGAAAACTAAGTGAAATGCATCCACTTTATCTACAGCACAAGTTACCTTTTCAAAGATTTACAATAAATTAGTTAAACCTAATTTCCATTTGATTACTTTGACCAAATGTCTTTAAGAGTAGCTTCTAACATTTTCCCTTTGACAGATGTTAGGCTTGAAGTTTGCTGCTTTCTGCCTCCTTCCCTTCTGTAATAAAGGAATTACATTAGCTACTTTCAATCTAAAGGGACCTTCCTCAAATTGAATGAGTTTTGGAAAATAAAAATTAACCCAAGACTCTTGGGTGGAATCAGTCAAGACCTGGGGACTTGTCAAGTCGCAATTCAGACAATTTAGTTAGTACTACTTCCTGGTTATTGTAGTTTTCTTATGTTTCTCCTTCACTTTCAATTCCTGACTTACAGCTATTTCCAGGATGCTGCTTATATCCTCTCTAGTATGACCGATGCAAATTATCTGTTTAATTTATCTGTCATCTCCTTACCCTCTAAATCCCCACATTCATTTTTTAATAGATATTTTTATTAGAAATTTAACATTTTTACAAGTTTACAAAAATAAACAAAACTCTCATATACAAACATTGATATACAATTAAATCAAATTTACAATAGTCAAAATTTAATAAAAGAAAAAAAAAACCGAAAAAGAAAAAAAACAAAACTCAACTGTCTACTAATCTAACCTACAACTAACCAGAGTGTATATTTAAATCTCTTACATGCTCGGAATGTGTTAACATCAGATGTAATAAACCCCGTATTCGTGCGGGATTCCTCTCCTAAGGGGCCCTGGATCAGCCAGGTTTGTAATCTCAATTAAATAAAAGCCCTTGTTAGGATAGCCGAAATATCTGTATTTATGTAATTCAAGAAGGCTGCCATTTTTTAAAAAATAATTCGGTCTTTCGGTGCACCATATTTGTAAGGAAGTCAAGGGGAATACATTCCATAATTAATCTGTGCCAATTTGAAAGTCCAGGGGGGCCTCAGCCACCAGGTTCACCAAAATATTTTTCCTTGCACAGAAAGAGAGAATAGAAAATAGTCTCTTCCCGTACATGTCCAAGGAGGGAAAGTTCGAAAGCCCAAAAGGAGAGATACAGGGTCCACTTTAATTTCCGTTCCTAAAATTTCTGTCAGGGTACTTGCTACTTTAGTCCAATATCTACGGATCTTATGACAGGTCCATAGGCAATGTACAAGAGTGCCCACCTCTATTTTGCATTTGGGACACATTGGAGATGCTCCTGCCTTAAATTTTGCCAATCGATCCGGTGCTATATGGGCCCTATGAAGTATCTTCAGCTGGATAGCCTGAGTTCTGTTGCAGATAGTAATTCTTCTAGCATTTTCCCAAATATCATTCCACGTTTCTATAGAGATTTCTATTCCCAAATCCTGATCCCATGTTTCAAGCAGCTTGTCCATATCTCCCGATACTTCATCATGTACTAAATGATAAATAGTACTGACGGAAGATACCCCCACTTACATTAGGATATTACATAGAATAAGAGAGATATTTGCCTCTTTCAATGAAGGCGGGAGACAGCCCTGACTATATGCATAGTTATACATGTCCATAAGTGGACCAGCCAATATTTCTGTAAATTCTTTATAGAATTCAGCTTGAAAACCATCTGGGCCAGGTGCCTTACTGCTCTGAAGTTGCCTAATTGCATCAAGTATTTCTTGGACTGTTAGAGGAGCATTTAAGACCGATACCTGTTTCGGCGTTAGGCCCGGAAAGGTCTAATTTTTTAAAAATGGCTGCATCCTCCTAGTCCTATCTTCACAATCCTGTGATTTATATAACTCAGAATAAAATTCTCTAAAGATCGCATTAATCTTTTTATGATCATGAGTCAAAATACCCGTACTTTTCTTGATAGACGTAATTGTCTGAGGGGCCTTTTTTTCTTTGCAAGAAATGCAAAGTATCTACCCGGTTTGTCGCCAAATTCATATAACCTTTGTTTTGCAAATAATATTTCCCTCTTAGCCGTTTGGGTAAGCGTAGTGTTTAGAGCTGTCCTAAGAGCCGTAATCCTTTGCAATTTAATAATAGAAGGTCTATCAGTGTATGTTGTTTCAGCTGATTTTAAGCGAGCTTCAAGCAGACGCTGTTGTTCTCCCTTCAATTTTTTCTGGGTTGTTGAGTAGGAGATGATCAAACCTCGCATGTAAGCTTTGATGGTCTCCCACATCATTGATGGGTTGCTAGCCGTACCTGAATTAATTTCTAAAAAAGTTTTAAATTCTTGAGAGAAGTACTTTACAAATTTACTATCTTTCATCAGGAAGGGGCCCATACGCCAATGCCGAGGGGATGTCCCATTGTTCCTCGCCTTAGTTTCCATATATACAGCAGCGTGGTTGGAAATTGCTATACTACCTATTTTACAGGATGATATGGAATTTAAAAAAATTGAGGGGGCAAAAAACATATCAATTCTGGTTTGACATTTATGTGGATTGGAGTAGAAAGAAAAATCTCTGCCCTGTGGATGAAGACATCTCCATCCATCTACTAATCCTAATTCTTTGTTCAGATCCACCAATTGTCTAGATCTGGGAGATACTCCTGCAGTACTCTTGTTAATCCTATATATTTCCGGATCCATAATACAATTAAAGTCTCCCCCTATAATTGTATGACGGGCACCAAAAGCCATCAATTTTGAAAAGGCTTCCGTTATAAATTTAAAGGGGTGTGCTTTAAAATCCCATATTCCTCTCCATTTATGAGGGCTTTAATCAAAATATATTGTTCAGATTCGTCTTTTATCTGATTTAGGATTTTGAAAGGGAAATTCTTCCGAACAAGAATAACAACTCCCCTGATTTTTGAGCTAAAAGAAGAAAAAAAGGCCTGATCAAATCCACCCTGTCATAATTTCAAGTGTTCTTCATCCGACAGGTGTGTCTCCTGTAGGAGAGCTATATCAACTCTTTCTTTCTTAAGATTTGATAATATTTTCTTCCTTTTGACTGGCGAATTATTCCCCTTGACATTCCAGGTGCACCACTTAACCGACTGATCAACCATATTCATCTGGGCAAATCCGAGATCCCTCGGGAGGGGAAACCCTATCCAGAACATCCCAAGCATAGAGCATATAAAATTCACAAAAATAAAGGCTCTCTAATACACTCACAACATTTTATTAAAAAAACTATTTCTAAATAAGAAAAATATAAAACGTATCTGAGTGAAGGTTTCCCCCCTTGTTCCCAGGGGTATCACTTCCTCTCCAAAAGTCCATCATATCCTCTCCCAACCAATGCCCCACCCTTGACCCAGGCGCTCCTCAATAAAATGAGGAGAATTCTGATATAATACAATCTAGAGTTAACAGTGAGCACCCTACCCCCACCCACACCAACACCTGGATATATTTGGTAATGTTAATACTATATATAAACATATAACTATAAAATTACAACCTCAACAAGTAATAATTAAATATAACAATCCAAAATAACAAGGGAGAAACAACCCTGCTCCTAAAGACAGAGGTAAAATAGAATGAGGTAACCACCTCCCCCCACCAACATCAACCAAACCCCCCAGCTTAAATATATATATATTATATATATATATACACATACATACATAAATATACACACATACACACACATACATACACACACACATATATATATATACACACATACATACATAAAATAATAAAAGAAAACAACCCCAAGGGGGGGGGGGGGGAGAAAATCAAATCCCTCTCCCCACCCCCCATGATAATATTAAACAGTAAGGTAAGAAAAAAAGGAAAAAAAGGGGTGGGGATATAAACCAAAGCGAGGGGAAAGGCAAACCAACATCCATTATCTCTTACAGTTTATCTAAGAGAGTCCAAAAATTCCTTAGCCTTTTCTGGCGATCCGAAGTTATACACGGATCCTTCATGGTTAAAGCGTAGCGTCGCTGGGTAGCGTAAGGAGTACTGAATATTTAAGTCCCTTAAACGGTTCTTCGCCTCGTCGAATGCCTTCCTCTTTCGGATCAGAACTGGAGAAAAGTCCTGGAATAACATGATCTTGGATCCTTTATAGATCATAGCCTGGGGGTCTTTTCCAAGATTTCTAGAAGCTTCTAGGAGTATCTGCCTCTCCCTATAGCTCTGCAGGCGGAACAGGACCGGGCGGGGGCGCTGGTTCGAGCCGGGCCCGCGTATTGCGACTCGGTAGGCCCATTCTACCCTTACCTGGCCTGATCCATCTTCCAGATTTAAAAGCTGTGGCAGCCACTGCTCGAGGAACACTGTAAGCTGGCCTTCCTCTTCCCGTTCGGGAAGGCTCAGCAAACTAATATTTTTCAAGGTCGTCAATGTAATTCTCTAAGGTCCAGACTCGCTGTTCAAGAGTCCGGACCTGATCCACGGCCGATTGCGCTGTAGTTTCAGCCTTTAGCTCCGCCCCTCCGACTCGGCGCTCGATTTCCTGGATGTCTCGGTCGTGCTTTTGCAGCGCGGCCGACAGTGAGTCCCATCGATTTCGGGATTCTTCAATAAAAGCGTCGATCTTCGCATCCAGTTTGGAGATGATTTCCACAAGGCTTGTCACTGTAGGTAAGTCCCCTGGGGCGGCTGTGGACACCTCTGCTGCAGCTGGAGAGGGTGAGGGAAGGGGTCCTGCCTGCTGAGAGCTGCGGGCTCCCTTCCCTTTGGTCATTTTTACTAAATATTAGATTGTTTAAATTTAATATTAAACAACTAATTAAATTAAACAGCTATTATAAATGATTTGGTGAGTGTGGTGGGGGTGGGTGACCCACTTTACTCAAGTCTTGGGAGGAGCACTATAGACTCAGACTTGCTGGGTCGCCGCCATCTTGGATCCCCCCCACATTCATTTCTATAGGACCAATGCTTATTTTGTTAACTTTATAAAAATATTCAGAACAGAAAAAGGCCATTTGGCCCATTGCATCTGTGCTGGTCAAAACCACCACCTAACCATTCTAGTACCATTTTCCAGCACTTGGCTCACAGCCTTGGCATTGTAAGTACACATCTAATTATTTCTTAAGTGTTATGAGAGTTTCTGCTTTTACCACCCTTACAGGCAGTGAGTTCCGGATCCCCATCCCCCGGGTGAAAAAACCTGTCTTCTCATCCCCTCAAAATCTCCTGCCCCTTACCTTATACTTGTAACGCCTGGTCATTGCTCCTTCCATCAAGGGGAAAAGTTTCTTCCTGTCTACCCTGTCTATTCTCCTCATATTTTTGTATATCTCAAACAAGTCTCCTCTCAATCCCCTCTGCTCGAAGGAAAACAACTCCGGTCTGCTCAAATTTTCTTCATAACTGAAACTCTCTATCCTAGACACCGTCCTGGATTATCTCCTCTGCATCCTCTCCAGTGTTCTCATAGCTCTCCTATACTTTGGATTCCAGACCTACGCACGATACTCTAGCTTTGATCTAGTGAATGTTTTGTATGGTTCCAGCTTAACCTTCTGCTCTTAAATTCTATGCCTTGACTTATAAAGGCAAGTATATATACCTTCGTAAACACTTTATTCACCTGCCCATTTATCTGAATGGACCAGTACACATACACAGCAGGCACCACTGATTCTCAGTTTATCAGGATTCTACCATTCAACATGTATTCTCTTGCCTTGTTTATCTTGCCTAAGTGCATCGCCTCAAATTTTCTGGATTGAATTCCATTGGCCACTGATCAGTCCATGTGATCACCCCATCTATACATCATCTTGTAATCTAAGGCTATCCTCCCTATAATTTATCACCCCATCAATTTTTGTATCATCTGCGAACTAACTGATCAACTCTCCTACATTCAAGTCTAACTCATTTATATAAACCACAAATAGCAAGGGTCCCAATACTGACCCCTGGGGACTCCACTGGACACACATCTCCAGTCAGAAAAGCATCTCTTAACCACCATCTTCTGCTTTGTGCCACCCAACTAATTAGGGATCCCATTTTCTTGGAACCAATGGGCTCGGACCTTTGCTATCAGTCTCCTGTGTAGAACCTTACAAAGGTCTTGCTGAATTCTAAGTAGACTACATCAAAAGCATTGTCCTCATCTACACACCTGGTCACTTCTTCAAAAAATTCAATCAAGTTGGTCAGACGTGGACTCCCCTTCTGAATGTCTATGTTATTTGATTTAAGTTTTGATTTGATTTATTATTGTTGTGTACCAAGATACAGTCAAAAGTATTGTTTTGGCAGGCTGACCAGACAAATCATACCTTACACAAGTACATCAGGGTAATAGAACAGAATGCAGAATTTAGTGTTACAATTACAGAGACGGTGCAGACAAAGATCAATTCTAATATATGAGGTCCATTCATAAGTCTTATAACAGTGGAGAAGAAACTGTTCTTAAATCTGTTGGTACATTTTTAAAAATTGTATAACTTCTGCCTGAAGGAAGAGGGTGGAGGAGAGAATGGGAGGAGTCTTTGATAATGTTGGTTGCTGAGTCAGTGGGAAGTGTAGACAGAGTCAATGGAAGGAAGGGTTGTTTTCGTGATGGACTGGGCTGCATTCACAACTCTCTGTAATTTCTTGTGGTCTTGGGAAGAGCAGTTGGCATACCAATTTGTGATGCATCCGGTTAGGATTTGATTTGATTTATTATAGTCATGTGTACCTAGGTACAGTGAAAAACTTTGTGAGGAGAACAGGCAGATCATAGTAAGCAAGGACATACAGATTCTCTCAGGAAAAGATTCTATATCTGAAATATGCTTCCTATCTGCTTTTAGCAGATGCTTAGACAGAGTTAGACACACAGGTTACACTGCACAGGAGGTGCATGAAGCAGATCAACATTAAAAAGATCAACATTGTTCAAAGTCAGAGTCCATTCATCAGTCTAATAACAGCAAGGGAGAAGCTGTTCTTAAACCTATTGGTGTGTGTATTCAAGCTTCTATATCTTCTGCCTGACAGAAGAGGTTGTGGGAGAGCATTACTGGGGTGGGAGGGGTCTTTGATGATAATGGCATCTTTCTGCAGGAACAAGAAGTGTAAATGCAGTCCATGGCTGGAAGTTTGGCTTCCGTGGTGGTCTGGGCTGTGCACACAACCTTCTTCAGTTTCTTATGGTTGTGGGTAAAGCAGTTGCCAGACCAGGCTATTATGCACCCGGATAGTATGCCCTCAATGGTGCATCTGTAAACGTTGGTAAGGGTCCTTATAGACATGCTGAATTTCCTAAGTCACCTGAGGAAAAAGAGGCATTATTGTGCCTTCTTGACCATCACATCTGCATGGGAAGTCCAGGATAGGTTGTCATTTATCATCACTCCTAGGAACTTGATGCTCTCAATCCTCTCAACTTCCGCTCCATTGATGCAGATGGAGGTGTGTTCTTCTCCTTTCTTCCTGAAGTCAATAATCAGTTCATTTGTTTTGCTGACATTGAGAGAGAGGTTGTTATCATTGCAGCACAACACCAAGCCCTCTATCACCTTCTTATATTCTGACTCATTGTTGTTTGATATCTGTACTACCTGATGACAAGTTTGGTATCATCAGCAAACTTGTAGATGACGTTTGTTTGGAACTGGTGTGGAGGGAATACAGTAGGGCGTGAGAATGCATCCTTGAGGGTGCTCCTGTGTTGAGGGCTATCGTGGAGGAAGTGCAGATGTCTATCTTCACTGAATGTGGTCTATGGTCAGGAAGCTGAGGATCCAGTTGCAGAGGGCAGTGCTGAGGCCAAAGTCTTGGAGTTTTGAGATCAGTCTGGAGGGTATTGAAGGCAGAATTGTAGTTGATGAATAGGAGTCTGTCCTTGTTGCCCAGATGTTCCAGGGATGAGTGCAGGGCTAGGGAAATGACATCTATTGTGGACCTGTTACATTGGTAGGCAAATTGCAGAGGAACAAGGCAGGCTGGGAGGCTAGATTTGATGTGGGCCATGACCAGCCTCTTAAAGCACTGCAAGATTATGGAGGTCAGAGCCACTGGCCCATTACACGTGCTTTCTTAGGAACTGAGATCACGGTGGTCTTCTTGAAGCAGTTAGGGACCTAACTTAGATGATGGACAAGTTGAAGATGTGAGTGAGTATCTGCACCAGCTGGTTTTAAGCGCACGGCCGGGGTCTTCATCCAGGCCCGTCTCTTCCTGGGTTGACTCCCAGGAAGACCAATCCGAATTCAGCAGCGGTGACGGAGGGAACAGGTGTGTCCAGGGCTGTCGGGGCAGGTGACACTGTACCGCTGGCATTCTGCTCGAACCGAGGACAGAGCATTGAGCTCATCAGAAATGGGGTGTGACACTGTCCTCTATCTTGCTCTGCTTCATTCTGTATCTTGTTATCTTGTTTAGACATTGTTACAGGTGGCGGGTGTCCATATGGATGATTTCTATGGTGCATCTATAAAAATTTGTGAGAGTCATTGTGGACATGCTGAATTTCCTTAGCTTTCTGAGGAAGTAGAGGTGTTGGTGTGCTTTTTTGACTGTAGCATTGATGTGAATGGACCAGAATAAATTGTTGGTGATATTTATGGCTCGGAACTTGAAGCTTTCTACCACATTCACCTCAGAACCAATTGATCCCATCCAGATCCATTTTACAATCTTCCTGCACATCTTTGCATTGTGGGAGGAAATCGGAGCACCAAGAGAAAACCCTTGCAGACATTGGGAAAATGTGCAAACTCCACAGTTGACTTGGTGGTGCTGATGTTGGACTGAGGTGGACAAGGTTAAAAATCACAAATGAGGTGGTTGATGAAGGAGTGCGCTCCAACAGCTAGTGCTTCCAAATAAACCTGTTGGACTATAACCCTGGTGTTGTGTGTTTTTTAACTGTCTGGAATAGAAGCCAGGTCCCTGATGCTGTGAGATAGCAATGCCACCCTACCACCCATGATTGCTGAGCAAGTGCTGCTTAATAGCATTATATAACATCTTCTGTCACTTTACTGATGAGCGACACCCACATCATGAGAATAGATTAAAAAAAATCGAATGGACTGATGAGGTGACCATGTTGGATTTGACCAGTGTTTGAGTTCCTACTCGGGTACTCTTCTGAGCCCTCATTTGAAATCAGGACCTGAGAATTTGGAAAGTGCTGCTGTAGTACAAAAGCTTATGTCTGAAGCATTGTAGTCAGTATGGGATATTGCACATAGTGTTAATGCTTTGTTATAGAACTGTAAGAATTGCTATGTGTGAGTTCCAGATTGGTGAGTAAGACATTGTTGTGTTCTGAGCCAATGGAATTCTGCCAAGCTTCCCTCTGTCATTACTTTCTGTGGATTCTTTGCTGAGTCAGCTCTTGATAGCAACACTATTGCAGCTATAATCAAACATCTTGCCAGCTGCTCTTTCATCATTGGATAGGTATTGCAGTCCTGTGGTGTTTAACATCATTTCCTTCCCAACACATATACTTGTTTAGATAAATTCAGAATGAAGCTGTAAAGAAGATATATAGCTCCGATTAAATTCAGTTGTCTGGTTTAATGAGATGGTTTTGGGCATTAACTTTTAACAGACTCCAAGTGATGCGTTTACTCTCAAGGCTGAGGGTTTATGTGACTTAATCTGTTTTAGTCAGTGTTCAACTGCATTTAAGGAGGTTGTTTAGGAATCATTCTTGCCCATTGCACAAAGTCCAAGGGAGAAGGCTACTGTAAATCAGTGCATTCAAGTTAGGGTCTGCCATGCGATGCCAATTTTCTGTTTGACAGGGCAGTTAGTTTCATTGTTCTTCTCCAGAGTTGGGTCTTTGTTCTCGGTGACGTAAACCATCCCAGCCTCTGAAATCTGTAAAACTGACATGACATAATGCCAGCATTCCACTCTATCCAATTAGATTCTGTGAGTAGAGTTACAATCATTCGGTATACCATCAACAGCACCTCTCAACTACCCACAGATGGCACAGATTGGTGGATTTTTAAAAAAATCCAGTGACACCTAGTCACCAATTTCTGCCTTTTTTTTAACTGCTTCACTTCAAATTCTCTCTTGCTTGGTGAAGGCAAAGTCTTACATTTGTGTCGTGACTTTTGTATCCTTGCTACCTTAGTTAATGAGTGCTTTCTTTTATGGCGTGTTGTAGAGGACTTAGGAGAAATCCATTTATATGATCATGGCTATCAACTGCACTTTCCTGTCTGTCCTCCAGAACCTTTGACTCACTTAATCTATCAAAAATCCATCTAACTCAGCCTCAAATAAATCCAATGACCTAGTGTTTGGTCTTCTTTGGGGAAGAGAAATCTGCAGACTCATGTCTCTTGAAAAGAAAGAATTTCTTCCTGTCTCCATGTAATAAGGGAGACTTTGTGCTCTGAAACTGTAGTACTGCCCTATTGTTCCAGTCCCTCCCACAAGAGGAAGCCTCCTCTCAGAACTCACCCTGTCATGTCCTCTTGGACATGTTTGATAAGATCACCTCTCATTCTTTTAAACCCAATCGGTAAAGACTCACTGTTTTCAACCTTTCCTCTTGAATTAAGGCGTTCATTCTACAAATGAGGCATGGCTGCCAGTTGAAGCACAAAAGGAACTGCAAATATCAATTTATTTTTCGATGATGTTGATTGAGGATGGGAGAATCAATCCCTTCCTCTTCTTCACATAAGTTATTATGCCACTTACACAAGATGGTAGATGGATGTCGATGTAAACTGTCAGAAAGACAACATCACTGACAGCGCAGTGCATCCTCAGTATTGCATTGGCAGAGTTGGCCAAGATTTGTGAACAGATTGTGACTTTAACCTGGAATCCTGTTAATCACAGAGAAGAGTGTTTCCAACTGAGTATACTTGAACCAGGCAGTAGTGACATAAACTCATTCTTCCATTTGTCAAAAGCATGTTTGAAATTGGCTTCAGCTGATGTGAGGAATTCAACAATAAAGAACAAAGAACAATACAACACAGAAATATGCCCTTTGGCCCTCCAAGCGTGCGCTAACACATTTTGCCCTTCACTTACAGGATCCGTATCACTCTATTCCCTTTCTATACATGTATTCATCCAGGTGCTTCTTGAATGCTGCTCTTGTGGCTGCTTCCACCACCTCCTCTTGCAGCGTGTTTCAGACACTCATCACCCTTTGTGTGAAAAACATGTCTTACACATCTCTCAAAAACTCCTCCACACCTGGAATATTGTGCACAGTTTTGGTCCCATTATTTGAAGAAAGATGTAGTGGCATTGGTAGCAGTTCAGAGGAGGTCCGCTAGATCGATCCCAGAGATGAGGGGTTTGTCATATGAAGAGAGATTGAACAGTTTAGGCCTTTACTGTCTGGAATTTAGAAGAATGAGGGGAGATCAAATTGAGGTATTCAAGATTATTAAAGGTGTTGATAAATAGACGTGGAGCAGATGCTTCCTCTTGTGGGGCATTCTCGGCCGAGAGGTCATGTCATAGTCTTAGGATAATGGGGAGCAAATTTAAAACAGAGTTGAGGAGAAACTACTTCTCCCAAAGAGATGTGAATCAGTGGAATTCACTACCTCAAAGTGTGGTGCATACTGGGACAGTGAATAAATTTAAAGAGGCTTTAGACAGATTTTTAATTGGTAATGGATTGAAGGCTTATGGGGAGAGGGCAGGAAAATGGGGGTGAGGAACATATTAGCCATGATCGAATGGTGGAGCAGCCTCTTTGGGCCAAATGGCTTAATTCTGCTCCTATATCCAATGAACTTATGAACTCCCCCACTCCTCCCCACCTGCATCTTGAACCTGTGTTCCCTCATAACTGACCCCTCCACCCTGGGTAAAAAGCCTCATACTTTCCACTCTATCCATGCCATTCACAATCTTGTAAACTTCTATCAGGCCGCCCTCAAATTCCTGCATTCCAATGGAAACAAAGCCAGTTTATCCAACTCTTCTTCATAGCTAAAATCTCCCATATCAGGCAACATCCTGGTCAATCTTTTCTGTACTGTCTCCAAAGCATCCACATCCTTCTGGTAATGTGGTGACCAGAACTGTTCACAATATTCCACATGTAGCTGAACTAAAGTTCGGTAAAGCTACAGCATAACTTGTCTATTTTTGTACTTAATGCCCCTCTCAATGAAGGCAAGCATGCCATCAGCCTTTTCTGCTACCTTACCCACCGGCACTGCCACCTTCAATGATCTATGGACTTACACACCCAAATCTCTCCGCATATCAATACTCCTAAATGTTCTGCCATTCACTGTATAATTTTAACCTGTACTTGACCTTCCAAATGCATCACCTCACATTTGTCTGGATTAAACTCCACCATCCATGCCTCCAACTGATCTATATCTTGCTGTATCCTCTGACAATCCTCTTCACTATCCGCAAGTTGACCAATCTTTGTATCATCCACAAACTTACTAATTAGAACAGCTACATTTTCCTCCAAATCATTTATGCAGACCACGAACAACAGACCACGAGTCACAATCCTCCATTCCGAAAAGCATCCTTCCACTGCTACTCTCTGTCTCCTGTGAATAAGATAGTTCTATATCCATCTTGCCAACTGCCCCAGTCTATTTTTGCCAGAGCCTGTCTAATGATATTGAAATTGGCTTTTCCCTAGTTGAGAGACAACTTCTGTATTATCTGTATTCCTTTCCATAATGACTTTGAAACTTTGTTCTGCTTCTGATCAGATGGTGCAGGATCAGTGGATTCATGACTGCTGTCAGTGAGGTTGCTTTGAGGGAGCAGAGACCCTGATTATACCTGTGAAAACATCAGCAGATCTCTGGGTTCTCCTGGCCTTCCAAAAATAGTCTTAGGGAACAGGAAGGGGAAACTCTTTGATAAAACATCCTGATTCTCAAAGGGCAATAGGGAATGGGCATCCTGCCCTTGGCTGCTTGGTAATAGATCCTTATCGTAGTGCCGCTCCTTCATCAGGTGGTTGACAACCACTTGATGAAGGACTATAACCTGGTGTTGTATGATTTTTAACTGTGTATTAACAACAGTATGACTGTGAGACAAAAATGGTAGTATACATGGTACGTGTGTCTTGCCTTGAAGTGAATGCACCTTTAAAGACTCCATGTAATGTATGTATATAATGTTTGCAAGCCTCAAATACATAAATCAGTTAAGACCATAAGACCATAAGACATAGGAGTAGAAGTAAGGCCATTCGGCCCATCGAGTCCACTCCGCCATTCAATCATAGCTGATGGGCATTTCAACTCCACTTACCCGCATTCTCCCCGTAGCCCTTAATTCCTTGTGACAGCAAGAATTTATCAATCACTGCCTTGAAGACATTTAGTGTCCCGACCTCCGCGCACTCTGTGGCAATGAATTCCACAGGCCCACCACTCTCTGGCTGAAGAAATGTCTCCGCATTTCTGTTCTGAATTTACCCCCTCTAATTCTAAGGCTGTGTCCACGGGTCCTTGTCTCCTCGCCTAACGGAAACAATTTCCTAGCGTCCACCCTTTCCAAGCCATGTATTATCTTGTAAGTTTCTATTAGATCTCCCCTTAACCTTCTAAGCTCCAATGAATACAATCCCAGAATCCTCAGCCGTTCCTCGTATGTTAGACCTACCATTCCAGGGATCATCCGTGTGAATCTCTGCTGGACACGCTCCAGTGCCAGTATGTCCTTCCTGAGGTGTGGGGACCAAAACTGGACACAGTACTCCAAATGGGGCCTAACCAGAGCTTTATAAAGTCTCAGTGGCACAACGGTGCTTTTATATTCCAACCCTCTTGAGATAAATGACAACATTGCATTTGCTTTCTTAATCACGGACTCAACCTGCATGTTTACTTTTAGAGAATCCTCGACTAGCACTCCCAGATCCCTTTGTACTTTGGCTTTACGAATTTTCTCACCGTTTAGAAAGTAGTCCATGCTTGTATTCTTTTTTCCAAAGTGCAAGACCTCGCATTTGCTCACATTGAATTCCATCAGCCATTTCCTGGACCACTCTCCCAAACTGTCTAGATCCTTCTGCAGCCTCCCCACTTCCTCAGTTCTACCTGCTTGTCCACCTGACTTTGTATCATCGGCAAACTTTGCTAGAATGCCCCCAGTCCCTTCGTCCAGATCATTAATATATAATGTGAACAGCTGCGGCCCCAACACTGAACCCTGCGGGACACCGCTTGTCACCGGCTGCCATTCTGAAAAAGAACCTTTTATCCCAACTGTCTGCCTTCTGTCAGACAGCCAATCCTCAATCCATACCAGTAGCTCACCTCGAACATCAGGGACCCTCACTTTGCTCAGCAGCCTCCCGTGTGGCACCTTATCAAAGGCTAGATAGACCATATCCACTGGGTTTCCCTGGTCTAACCTACTCGTCACCTCTTCAAAGAATTCCAACAGGTTTGTCAGGCACGACCTCCCCTTACTAAATCCACGTTGACTTGTTCTAATCCAACCCTGCTCTTCCAAGAATTTAGAAGCCTCATCCTTAATGATGGCTTCTAGAATTTTACCAACAACCGAGGTTAAGCTAATTGGCCTATAATTTTACCTCTTTTGTCTTGATCCTTTCTTGAACAAGGGGGTTACAACAGCGATCTTCCAATCATCTGGGACTTTCCCTGACTCCAGTGACTTTGAAAGATCTCAACCAATGCCTCTGCTATTTCCTCAACCACCTACCTCAGAACTCTACGACAGTTGGTTTACTGTCATGCCTGCTTCCCAATTTGTAATGTGTTTTATTATGTTAAATTAACTAACCTGCAGAGCTAATCAATCACTGACAAACAGTTAAGTATTCTACCCTTATCGTCAATGTGATCGTAGGTATGTCATCATAATTTTATCAGCTGTTTTGTACCAGTGAGAACTAGTTATAATCACTTCCCTTGGATTCTTATGCAATAAGGCACAGGAAATTGAAATTAATAATTAAAACATTAGTCTCAAAATAACCACTGGTGTTTAAATCCTGAGGATCAGATTTCTCCCTCTGCATGGGACAACAGAGCAATGATTCGCTTGTTGATGGACTGGCCTTTATTAATTTAGCAGAGATCAGAATGTGTACGATATCCCCAACAACAATCATGACCAATGGGAATTAATAGTAGTTTCCCACAGAGTTCAGGGCTGATTACTTTCCATGTAGACAGTTTGACGAATTACTCAGAATCACTGGAAGCAGGTTACATGATCGTCATCACATTGCTAATGTGGGATATTGCTGTGTGCAAATCAGCTGTCTTTCCATTGTCACAACACTGTTAAGACTTCGAAAGTACTTTTTTGATCTCAAAGTGTTTTCGGGTTATAGAGTCATAGAGATATACAGCACGGAAACAGACTCTTTGATCCAACCCGTCCATGCCGACCAGTTACCCGACCCAATCTAGTTCCACCTGCCAGCACCTGGCCCATATCCCTCCAAACCCTTCCTATTCATATACCTATCCAGATGCCTTTTAAATGTTGCAATCATATTAGCCTCGAACACTTCCTCCTGCAGCTCATTCCATACACATGCCACCCTCTCCACGAAAAGGTTGCCCCTTAGGTCTCTTTTATATCTTTCCTCTCTCACCCAAAACCTATGCCCTCTAGTTCTCTCACCCCAGGGAAGAGACTTTGTTTATTTATCCTATCCACGCTTCTCATGATTTTATAAATGTCTATAAAGTCAACCCTCAGCCTCCAACACTCCAGGGAAAACAGCCCCAGCCTGTTCAGCCTCTCCCTATAGCTCAAATCCTCCAACCTTGGCAACATCATTGTAAATTTTTTCTGAACCCTTTCAAGTTTCACAACATCCTTCCGATAGGGCAAGGAGACCAGAACTGCACATAACATTCCAATAGTAGCCTAACTGATGTCCTGTACAGCCACAACATGACCTCCCAACTCCTGTAATCAATTCTCTGACCAATAAAGGAAAGTATACCAAATGCCTTCTTCGCTATCCTATTGATGTACGACTCCACTTTCAAGGAGCTATGAACCTGCACTTCAAGAACTATTTGTTCAGCAACACTGCCTAGGACCTTACCACTAAATGTATACGTCCTGCTAATATTTGCTTTCCCAAAATGCAGCACCTTGCATTTATCTAAATTAAACTCCATCTGTCATTTCTCAGCCCATTGGCCCATCTGATCAAGATCCCGTTGTAATCTGAGGTAACCTTCTTTGCTGTGCACTACACTTCCAATTTTGGTGTCATCTGCAAACTTACTAACCATACCTCTTATGCTCCCATCCAAATCATTTATATATATGACTAAAAGTAGTGGACCCAGCACCAATCCTTGTGGCACACCACTGGTCACAGGCCTCCAGTCTGAAAAGCAACCGTCCACCGCCACCCTCTGTCTTCGGCCTTTGAACCAGTTCTGTATCCAAATGGCTAGTTCTCCGTGTATTCCATGAGATCTAACCTTGCTAACCAGTCTCCATGGGGAACCTTGTTGAACGTCATACTGAAGTCCATTAAGATCATGTCCACTGCTCTGCCCTCATCAATCCTCTTTGTTACTTCTATGTTACTCAATCAAGTTTGTGAAACATGATTTCCACGCTCAAAGCCATGCTGACTATCCCTAATCAGTCCTTGCCTTTCCAAATACATGTGCATCCTGTCCCTCAGGATTCCCTCCAACAACCTGCCCACCCCTGACATCAGGCTCACTTGTCCATAGTTCCCTGGCTTGTTCTTAACACACTTCTTAAACAGTGGCACCACGTCAGCCGACCTCCAGTCTTCCAGCACCTCACCTGTGACTATCGATCTGCCCCCAATCAGCTTTTGAAAGTTCTTCCCTCATACCATCAAAATTCTCCAATTCCTCCAATTTTGAACTTCAGCTTTTAGATCTGGTCTATCCTTTTCCATCACTGTTTAAAACTAATAGAATTTGGTCGCTGGCCCCCAAAGTGCTCTCCCACTGACATCGCAGTCACCTGCCCTGCCTTATTTCCCAAGAGTAGGTCAAGTTTTGCACCTCCTCTAGTAGGTACATCCGCATATTGAATCAGAAAATTTTTTATACACACTTAACAAATTCCTCTCCATCTAAGCCTTTAACACTGTGGCAGTCCCAGTTTATGTTTGGAAAGTTAAAATCCCCTACCATAACCAATCTATTATTCTTACAGATAACTAAGATCTCCTTACAAATCTGTTTCTCAATTTCCCTCTGACTATTTGGGGGTCTATAATACAATCCCAATTAAGTGATCATCCCTTTCTTATTTCTCAGTTCAATCCAAGTAACTTCCCTGGATGTATTTCCAGGAATATACTCCCTCAGTACAGCTGTAATGCTATCCCTTATCAAAAATGTCACCCCCTCCTCTCTTGCCTCCCTTTCTGTCCTTCCTGTAGCATTTGTATCCTGGAACATTCACCTTACAGTCCTGTCCATCCCTGAGCCATGTTTCTGGAATTGCTATGATATCCCAGTCCCATGTTCCTAACCATGCCCTGAGTTCATCTGTCTTTCCTGTTGGGCCTCGTGCATTGAAATAAATGCAATTTAATTTTTCAGTCCTACCTTGTTCTCTGCTTTACTCCTGCCTGCCCTGACTGTTTGACTTGCTTCTTTTCTCAACTGTAACAGTCTCAGATTGATCTCTTTCCTCACTATCTCCCTTGGTCCCACAACCCCCACCTTAATTGTTTCAACCCTCCTGAGCAGCTCTAGTAAATCTCCCTGCCAGTATATTAGTCCCCTTCCAAATTAAGGTACAATCCATCCTTCTTGTACAGCTCACTTCTCCCCCAGAAGATATTCCAATGATCCAAAAATGTGAACTCTTCTCCCCTGCACTAGCTCCTCAGCCATGTAGTCATCTGCTCTAGCCTCCTATTCCTACCCTCACTAGCTCGCAGCTCCGGGAGTAATCCAATTACTACTCTCGAAGATCTTTTTAAATTCCTGCCTAACTCTCTATATTCTCCCTTTAGAATCTCATCCTTTTCCCTTCCTATGTCATTAGTTCTAATGTGTACAATGACCTCCTGCTGGTCCCTCTCCCACTTAAGAACATTCTGCACCCTCTTTGAGACATCCTTGATCCTGGCACCAGGGAGGCAACACGCCATTCTGATTTTTCACTGCTGGCCACAGAAATATGCCTTAGACTAGAGAGTCCCCGAACACAATTGGAACCCAACATACTCCTCATTGCATTAGAGCCAGTCTCGATACGAGAAACTTGGCTGTTCTTGCTACATTCCCCAGAGAATCGATTCTCCTGCTCCTTGGATGCTGCCTGACCAACTGTGCTTTTCCAGCACCACATTCTTGACTCTGATCTCCAGCATCTGCAGTCCTCACTTTCCCTTATGAGATGTTATGGTTTAATCCTCTTGTTGAGCAACCACTTTCAAATGATCGATGGGATTATGTTTTTGCTGTATTGAAACCCTGCCATGTTTCGATGGGATCTTGAAGGATAATGGAGAGCAATTGTGATATATTGCATTGCCTGCCACTGTTGGCCAGCTTTGAAGTTGTTCACACAATTTGGGAAGAATATTGTTGCCATGCGCAATAAAATAATTGTCAAGGCTGGTAGCAAATGTCACCCCAGAGCTTACAAGGGAGAAGTATTCCAACAACCTGTTGTAGAAACATGAAACCAAAGCATCGAACTGTAAGTAGTTGATGGAACACACAAAAAGCTTCACTTAAATTAACAGAACAACTGAGTATCTGATTAATATTTGGATAGTGGAACCTCTGCTCCCTGTCAATGCATTTCCAAAATAAAATTGTTGTGTTTCTTGTGTCTGGAAAATAAGACAAGTTGGCACTTAGTGGCATCTTGGGAGAAGATAGAATTTGGAATTTTCTTTTTGAGGGTGAGGGCCTTGTTGGCTGTTATCTTTGTTCTTTAGGGATATTGTCAAAACATCCCTGAACAGGTGGAACATTCTCACTGACTCATTGAAGCCTCTGGCTCGTGACCAACCAGAGTGGTTTATTTGGAAAAGTAATGAACATGTTGAGGGACTTAATCGGGAATATACAATCGGCAGACCGTATTGCCATATAAATGATAATGGTCTAACAATCAATCACTGATTAGGGATTGTTTAACTCTGTTAAACCATAGTCAATCTGAGTCTGTACAGTAACTGTTATAGCCACAGGCTGCCTTCCAACTCCATTGCTGAACACAATGGGACTTTCGCAGCTATGGTCAGTTATTTTTGCAAAAGCTTTACTCAATGTGCTAAGAGGAAGTCTCCATCTCCCCTCTGTTTTTGTGACAATTGACAAAGGTACGTGGCCACCATTAGACTAGCTTTTATTTCAGATTTTTAAAATTTCACCTGTCAAGGTGGGATACCCAGATTATTAGTCTTGGCTTCTGGGTTACTTGCCCAGTGACATTTCCACTACATCCCTCCTTCTTTACTTGACCTTCCTTGATAAATCTGTTTTACTTTTTTGTTCATGGGATGAAGTCTTCATTGGTTTGGCTAGTATTTACTGCTCATCCCTAGTTGCCCATTGAGCAGTTTTTTTTTAAAATAGATATTTTTATTGAAAATTTAACATGTTTTTACAAACGTACAAAATAACACACACAAATACAAGCATTAATATATAATTAAATATTAAATAAATAATAACCAAAACCTAACAGACAAAAGGAAGAGATTAAAAAAAAGGAGAAAACAAAACTCAACTAACTACTAATCTAACTTATAACTAACTAGAGCATATAATAAAATATCTTAAATTACTCAAGAGAAAAGAAAAGGATAACATAGTGAAGTACATGCTCGGACGAATTATCATCAAGTCATAATAAAACCCGTATTCATGCGGCATTCCTCCCCCAAGGCCCCCCGGACCAGCCAGAACCGCTACCGCAACTAGATGAGAGCCCTTGACAAAATGGCCGAAATATCTGTATCTATATAATTCAGGAAGGGCTGCCATATTTTATAGAGTAATTCAGTTTTTTGGTAAGGAAGTCAAGGGGAATACATTCCATGACCAACCTATACCAATTCGAAAGTCCTGGAGGGCCCTCAGCTACCCATTTTACGAAGATAATTTTCCTTGCACAAAAGGAGAGAATGGAAAATAATTTCCTCCCGTGCACATCCAGGGAAGGCAACCTCGAAAAGCCCAGGAGAAGAGATACTGGATCTACTCTAATTTGCACTCCCAAGATTTCTGTCAAAGCATTTGCTACTGTGACTCAGTATTTGCAGATCTTATGACACGTCCATAAGCAGTGTGTGAGAGTGCCCACCTCTATTTTACATTTGGGACACATTGGAAATGCTCCTGCCCTAAATTTTGCTAATCGTTCCAGTGCTATATGAATCCTATAGAGTAAGTAAGTAATTGTAAGTAATCTTAACTGAATGGTTTGGGTTCTATTACAGATGGAGATTTTTCTGGCATTTTCCCAGATGTCGTCGCACATTCCCGATCCCATGTTCTAAGCAAATGTTCCATGTCTTCCGAAACTTCATTATGTAATAAATGATAGAGAGTGCTGAACGAGGCTAAACCATTGGCCACAACACTCTACATTCCCTATCTGATTTATAAAGGCTATCTAATAACGTAGTCTTTTTCTGTATGCAATCTCGAATTTGGAAGTATCAAAAGAGGTCTCCATTAGGTAGTCCAAATTTCTGGTGCAGCTGTTCAAAAGACATCAAGATCCCCTCATCGTTTGTGAGAAGATTTGTAGCTCGGGTGCTCATTGTTGTGGTTCTTCCGCCGAGCTGGGAATTTGTGTTGCAGACATTTCGTCCCCTGTCTAGATGACATCCTCAGTGCTTGGGAACTTCCCGTGAAGCGTTTCTATGATGTTTCCTCCGGCATTTATAGTGGTTTGTCTCTGCCGCTTCCGGTTGTCAGTTCCAGCTGTCTGCTGCAGAGACCGGTATATTGGGTCCAGGTCGATGTGTTTGTTGATAGAATCTGTGGATGAGTGCCATGCCTCTCGGAATTCCCTGGCTGTTCTCTGTTTGGCTTGTCCTATAATAGTAGTGTTGTCCCAGTCGAACTCATGTTGCTTGTCATCCGCGTGTGTGGCTACTTAGGATAGCTGGTCGTGTTGATTCTACTGCTCCTCGGATGCTTGCTGAACTGCTGTGCTCTTCCAGCACCACTAATCCAGAATTTTGTACATAGTTGGTTTTGCTCATGCTGGGCATTGCGTCCTTTGTCCTGGTGAGTTGTTGTCTGAGAGTGGCTGTTGGTTTGTGTGCTGTTATGAGTCCTAGTGGTCGTAGTAGTCTGGCTGTCAGTTCAGAAATGTTCTTGATGTAAGGTAATGTGGCTAGTCCTTTGGTTTGTGGCATGTCCTCATTCCATTGTCTTTCCCTTAGGCATCTGTTGATGAAATTGCGGGGGCATCTGTTTTTGGTGAATACATTGTAGAGGTGTTCTTCTTCCTCTTTTTGCAGTTCTGTTGTGCTGCAGTGTGTTGTGGCCCTTTTGAATAGTGTCTTGATGCAACTTCTTTTGTGTGTGTTGGGGTGGTTGCTTTCATAGTTCAGGACTTGATTTGTGTGTGTGGCTTTCCTGTAAACCTTTGTGGTGAATTCTCCGTTCGGTGTTCTCTGTACCATCACGTCTAGGAATGGGAGTTGGTTGTCCTTTTCTTCCTCTCTAGTGAATCTGATTCCTGTGAGTGTGGCATTGATGATCCGGTGTGTGTTTTCTATTTCTGTGTTTTTAATGATTACAAAGGTGTCATCCACATATCTGACCCAGAGTTTGGGTTGAATTTGCGGTAAGACTGTTTGTTCTAACCTTTGCATTACCACTTCTGCTATGAGTCCAGAGATGGGTGAGCCCATGGGTGTGCCGTTGATTTGTTCATATATTTGGTTGTTGAATGTGAAGTGTGTTGTGAGACACAGGTCCGGTAGTTTGAGTATGCAATCTTTGTTGATAAGGTTCCCCGTCTTGTTGTCTGTTCTGTATGTCCAGAATCCCCTCATCAAACAGATCCCCTAAACAGGAGATACCCCTGGACCTTCAGGATTTAAATGTGGTGTCTGTGAGCCCCGGTTGAAAACCCCATGCCTCCACTATAGGAGTATCAGGGGAGGTTTTATGTGAATTACCCTCGTTTTGCTGCATTATCTTCCAGGCTTTAATAGTGTTTAATACTATAGGGTTTTTACAATGGTCCATAATGACTTTCATCTTATCTAAAAATAAGAGGTTAATAAGAAGACACTTTGCTTGAGAAGCCTCGATGTCCAGCCAGATTGATTGCCGGTCAGATGAGACCCAATCGGCTATGTAGCTTAATAGGGAACTCAGCTGGTACTTCCTAAAGTCTGGAAAATCCAGCCCTCCCCTTGCTTGCGGAAGCTGTAGCTTCTTTAACTTAATGAGGGGCCTTCTATGATTCCAGATGAAAGAACCAAGCCAACCATACAATTTGCGCAATACTGGCCTCGGCAGCATCACCGGGAGCATTCTCATAGGGTATAAGAGACAGGACAGGACATTCATTTTAATTAGAGCTATTCTACCTAGCCAGGAAATTGGAAGATCCCCCCAACATTGAAGGTCCTGCCTTATCCTTTCCAGTAGATGCACAAAATTGACCTTGAACAGCTGACTAAATACTGGGGTGATAAAAATACCTAAATATAAAAAATCCTCCAGAGACCACCAAAGGGGAAAATGAGATCTGTCCAATAAGTGGGGCATACTAGCGAGACCACCCATCGGCATGGCCTCTGATTTTGAGAAATTAATTTTAGAACATAGAACATAGAAGAATACAGCGCAGTACAGGCCCTTCGGCCCTCGATGTTGCGCTGATCAAAGCCCACCTAACCTACACTAACCCAATATCCTCCATATACCTATCCAATGCCCGCTTAAATACCCATAAAGAGGGAGAGTCCACTACTGCTACTGGCAGGGCATTCCATGAACTTACGACTCGCTGAGTGAAGAACCTACCCCTAACATCAGTCCTATATCTACCCCCCCTTAATTTAAAGCTATGCCCCCTTGTAATCGCTGACTCCATACGTGGAACCTGAGAATGCACTAAATAAATTAATAACTTGGATCAGGCAGGGCATGGATATCAAAGGATTACTAAGAAAAAGGAAAACATCATCTGCAAAAAGGGTAATTTTATGTTTACCTGTGCCAACCCTCGGAGCCATTATATTAGAATCAGCCCGTATAGCTTCCGCTAATGGCTCAATTGTTAGTGTGAATAGTAATGGTGAGAGAGGACAACCCTGACAGCAGCCCCTACCCACACTGAAGCTATCCGAGCCTAAACAATTGGTGATCACAACTGCTTTGGGATCATTATACAATGTTGAGACTCATTTAAAATACCTTTCCAACGCCAACCTTTCCAATGTATAGAACCCTGTTGAATGCCTTCTCCGCATCCAATGAGACTACTATTCCCGATATTCTTTCCTCATGATAAACTTGAATTACATTCAAAACCCTTCTAATATTATTAGATGATCTACGTCCCTTGATAAACCCCATCTGGTCCTCTATTATGATATATGGCAACACCCTCTCCAGCCTCAATGCTAATGTTTTAGAAAGAATTTTAAAATCTACATTTAGCAAAGATATTGGTCTTTATGATGAGCAATCTTCTGGGTCTTTTCCTTTTTTGAGAATGAGATATTCGCTTTTTTGATATTCGCTTTTTTTTTGATATTCGCTTCTCGCAATGAAGGTGGGAGGCAGCCCTGACTATATGAGTAGTTATACATGTCCATAAGTGGACCCGCTAATACTCCTGTAAACTCTTTGTAGAATTCAACCTCAAATCCATCTGGGCCAGGTGCCTTACCACTCTGAAGCTGCCTGATTGTGTCAGGTATTTCCTGGGTTGTTCGGGGAGCATTCAGGACCGATGCCTGTTCCGGGGTTAAGTCCGGAAAGGCCAGGCTTTTAAAAAAGGACTCCATCCTCCTGGTTCTATCTTCACAATCCTGCAATTTATACAAATCAAAGTAAAACTTTCTGAAGATTGTGTTGATCCTTTTATGATTATGAGTCAGAGTACTAGCACTTTCCCTAATGGACGTGATAGCTTGAGGGGCCTTTTCTTCCTTGCGAGAAACGCTAGGTTTCTACCAAGCTTATTGCCATATTCATATAATCTTTGCTTTGCAAATAATATTTCCGTCTTTGCCGTTTGGGTAAGCGTGGTATTCAGGGCTGTCCTAAGGACCATAATCCTTTGTAATTTAGGAACAGAGGGCCTATCAACATACACTGTCTCAGCTGCCTTTAAGTGAGCCTTGAGTAGACGCTGTTGTTCTCCCTTTTGTTTTTTCTGGGTTGCCGAGTATGAAATGATCAGACCCCGCACTTAAGCCTTAATGGTCTCCCACATCATTGACAGGTTACTAGCTGTACCTGAATTAATTTCCAAAAAAGTTTTGAATTCTTGAGAGAAATATTTTACGAATTTACTATCTTTCATTAAGAAAGAATCCATACGCCAATGTCGGGGGGGCCATCTCATTGTTCCTAGTCTTGATTTTCATACACAATGCAGCGTGATCAGAAATTATTATATTACCTATTTTGCAGGATAATATGGAATTTTAAAAGGTCGAGGGGGCAAAAAACATATCAATTCTAGTGTGACACTTATGTGGATTAGAATAAAAACAGAAATCTCTGCCTTGCGGGTGGAGGCACCTCCACACATCTACTAATCCTAGCTCTTTATTCAAATCTGCCAATTGCCTGTATCTGGGGGATATACCCGCAGTACTCTTGGGTATCCTGTCTATCTCCGGAACCATAATGCAATTAAAATCTCCCAGAGAGCCATCAGTTTGGAGAATGCTTCCATTATAAATTTGAAAGGATGTGCCAGGGGACAATCAAGATTCAACATCCCATATTCCTCTCCATTTATAAGGGCTTTAATCCATATGTACCGTACAGATTCATCTTTTATCTGACTTAACATTTTGACATGGAGATTCTTCCGAATGAGAATGACTACTCTCCTACTTTTTAAATTGAAAGCTGAAAAGAAGGCCTGATCAAATCCACCCTGTTGTAATTTCAAATGCTCTTTATCCAGTAAATGTGTCTCCTGTAAGAGAGCTATATCAACCCTTTTTTGATTTGGAGATGCCGATGTTGGACTGGGGTGTACAAAGTTAAAAATCACACAACACCAGATTATAGTCCAACAGGTTTAATTGCTAGTGTGCTTCCAAGTTAACCTGTTGGACTATAACCTGGTGTTGTGTGATTTTTAACTTTCTTTTTTGAGGTTTGATGGTATTTTCTTCCTTTTGATTGGCGAATTACTCCCCTTGACATTCCAGGTGCACCATTTCATCAAATGACAAACCATAATCATCCAGGCAAGTCTGAGACCCCCCGGGAGGAAGAACCCCATCCAAAGCACCCCGAGCATAGACCATAGAAAATTCACAAAAATAGAAATTCTTTAATACGCTCATGCCAATATAGTAAAAAACTATTTGTAAATTTAAAAAAACATATTTAAAAGGAGAATTTCCCCCTTGCTTGCAGGGAGCATCACTTCCTATCTCTGAAAACCCATCGTATCCTCTCCCAACTAGTGCCCCAGCCTCGACCCAGACACCCCATAATAAAATAGAAAAATTCAAGTGTACTATAAAACTAAAGTTAACGGTGAGTGCCCTACCACCCCCATCCATACCAACACCTAGATACATTTAGTAATGGTAATACCACGTATAAACAAATAAAACTATAAAGTTACAGTCTCAGCAGGTAATAATCAAGTATAATAACACAAAAAAAGGGAAAAACCCCGCTCTAAAAGAAAGAAATAAGGTAGGACAAAGCAAACACCCCCGCTACCCCCCCCCACCCCCCCCAACCCTCACCTGAATCAACTAAACCACCTGGCCTATATAAGGAAAAAGGAAATCGCATAGTGGAGAACAAATAAGCCCCCCTCCCTACCCCCCACAGATGATATATGATATTAAACAATAAAGGAAATAAGGGAATAAAAAAGGGTAAACCGGGTTGGGGGGGGGGGGGGGGGAGCAGGACAGCATCATTAACCACATGGATTAATTCTTACAATCTATTTAAGAAAGTCCAAAAATTCCTTGGCCTTCTCCGGCGATCCAAAATTGTAGACGGATCCTTTGTGGTTAAAACGCAGCGTCGCTGGGTAGCGCAAGGAGTACTGAATGTTTAAGTCCCTTAGATGCTTCTTCGTTTCATCAAATGCCCTCCTCTTGCGGACCAAAGCTGGGGAAAAGTCCTGAAACAGCATAATCCTTATATGTCCATTGAGCAGTTTAAGAATCAACCACATTGGCTGTGGCTCTGGAGTTATATGTAGGCCCGACCAGGTCAGGACTGCAGTTTCTTTCCCTAAAGGACATTAGTGAATGAGGTAGGCTTTTCCTGACAATCGATAATGGATTCACAATCATCATTAGATTTTTAATTCCCCATTTTTATTGAATTCAAATTCCATCATTTGCCAAGATAAGACTCGAACCCAGGTCCCCAAGAATGTAATCTAGGTCTCTGGATTAGTAGTCTAGCGATAATACCACCAGGCCATCACCTTCCCGACATGTGAAGACACCAATTGGCATTTCCTTGGAAAATTGTGTTGTGTTCCAACCTGGTGCAAGATTAGAACATGGGTTTGACCCCCAATTTGAGAATCCAACCCAGAGAATATGTTTACTTGTGGCGAAGACTATAAGAATAAAAAGCAATTAATGAGATAGTCACCTAGAAACCCAATATGAAATTTAGGGAAACCTCTTTATCTAAAGAGTCACAGGAATATGGAACTTGGTCCCAAAGAGAATGTTTGAAGCAAATAATTTGGATATATTGAAGAGGAAGTTCAACAACTAAAAGGGTAAAGGGAATCATGGGTTACAATGGCTGATTTAGTTGAGAAAGAATGGGAGGAGTTTCAAGTGGAGCATAAGCATCCACAGGGAGAGGTTGGGCTGAATGGCCTATTGCTGTGTCATATAGGAAAAACTGCAGCCATCTTGTTCACAAAAAGATTCCACAATTTGGAACACAGTCAATTGGGTTTTCCTGACTTTGTGTGAGGTATAGAATATCAACCAGGACTCTGGAGAGAATCCCCCTGTTTGTTCCAAAACAATGCCCCCACCCAAGAGGGCAGTTTAACATTGCGTTTGCAGGTGACCCTTGCAATGGTGCAGATCAAAAGATTTCTATGGCTGGTTAATGGGAACTTGCATTGTCCCATAACTTAGTAACTTTCCAGTAATGACCTGTTTCTCACTGTCTTGAGAGTGGTGGAGGCAAAGTCAGTCAATGATTTCAAAAAGAAATTGGATGGAAAACTGGGGGAATTAAGCTCGCAGGGATGGAACAGGCGAATGGGACTGACTAGATTGCACCACAGAGAACTATTATGGATTCAATGGGATGAATGACCATCATCTGAACCTTTACGACCATGGATCTAGAGGCTGTTTTTGGATATCAGAAGGACCAAAACCTGCTGCGATAGAATGGTACATCCATTAGTTATGAAACAGAGAAAATGTGTCTTTAGGAACAAAAATTCAATGGAGCAAAGCAAAGAACGGGCATTGTGATAATTGGTGTAATGTTAACTTTATCAGCTGGTCAGAAAGCACAGAACTACTTACTCACTGAGACATGCTAAAAATGTTCTTATTTTCAACAGCTCATGCTGACTTATATTAACAAGGGGGACAGAGGGAAGGAGCATCATGCTCTGAATAATCTACACACTGAACAACCTCTGAGGGAACCAAGATGGGATCCGAACCTTAGATCATTTACTGATAACTTACGGCCAGAGCTTAAAACACAACATTTGAAACACAACAAGAGACTTTAAAGAGACTTTGTTAAGGTTTTGCTGACACTGTTTTCAAAATTTATCAGGAAATGTTTGAAGGAGGATTATGGTGCAGTCTTATTGTGCAGAGTTTCTATGCAGCATGATATATGTGGTCTTTCTGTGCAGCATTACGATGTAGTGTTCCAAGAGACAGAATCTTAGGAGGGTGAGGGTGACATGGGCAATGCTAGATGTGTGGTAGAATCAAGTGACCGTGAGGCCCATCTCAACATCAAGATAATTCGTTTTCCCAAAACGGATTCTCACTAGGAACCTATGAGGTACATTTTGGCAGTTATTACTTATTGTTAAATGCCTGCAAACACTATAGCTCAACCCTATAATATTCAGAATCCCATCTTACCAAACTCACCAAACAGGCTAGATGCCAGAAAAAGCCAGAAAAAAAAACAGGGTGTGTGCCTAGTGGATTCATTTGGCTGATTGTTCCAAAGGACCTCCATGCTGTACATTTCATGGCAACATCTCAGGGACATGATCGGCAGACACCAGCTACATACACCATTTAGAACAAATAAAATTTACAGCCCAGGAACAGGCCCTTTGGCCTTCCAAGCCTGAGCTGATCCAAACCCACTGTCTAAACTTAGAACGTAGAAAAAAGAACAATACAGTGCAGAACAAGCCCTTCGGCCCTCAATGTTGCGCCGACCTGTGAATTATTCTCAGCTTGTCCCCCTACAATATCCCATCATCATCCACGTGCTTATTCAGGATTGTTTAAATCTCCCTAATGTGGCTGAGTTAACTACATTGGCAGGCAGGGCATTCCACACCCTTACCACTCTCTGAGTAAAGAACCTGCCTCTGACATCTGTCTTAAATCTATCACCCCTCAACTTGTAGTTATGCCCCCTCGTACAAGCTGATGTCATCATCCTAGGAAAAAGACTTTCACTGTCTACCCTTTCTAATCCTCTGATCATCTTGTATGTCTCTACCAAATCCTCTCTTAGCCTTCTTCGTTCCAATGAGAACAGACCCAAGCCTCTTAGCCTTTCCTCATAAGACCTTCCCTCGAGACCAGGCAACATCCTGGTAAACCTCCTCTGCACCTTTTCCAATGCTTCCACATCCTTACCGAAATATGACGACCAGAACTGTACACAATATTCCAAGTGCCACCGCATTAGCATTATGTATAGTTGCAGCATGATATTGTGGCTCCGGAACTCAGTCCCTCTACCAATGAAATCGAACACACCATATGCCTTCTTAACAGCACTATCAACCTGGGTGGTAACTTTCAGGGATCTATGAGATGGACTCCAACATCCCTCTGCACATCCACACTACCAAGCATCTTTCCATTGACCCAGTACTCTGCCTTCCTGTTTTTCTTTCCAAAGTGCATTACCTCACATTTAGCTGCATTGAACTCTATTTGCCACCTCTCAGCCCAATTCTGCAGTTTACCCAAGTCCCCCTGCAGCCTGTAACATTCTTCCAAACTGTCCACTACTCCACCGACTTTAATGTTATCTGCAAATTTACCAATCCATCCACGTAATCCTGCGTCTAAGTCATTTATAAAAATGACAAACAGCAGAGGTCCCAAAACAGATCCTTGTGGCACACTACTCGTAACTGGACTCAGGCTGAATATTTCCCATCAACCACCACTCGCTGCCTTCTTTCAGAAAGCCAATTTCTAATCCAAACTGCTAAATCACTCTCAATTCCATGCCTCTGCATTTACTCCAACAACCTAACATGTGAAACCTTATCAAAGGCTTTACTGAAGTCCATGCATACCACGTCAACTGCCCTAAACTCATCTATATGCTGAGTCACCTTCTCAAAAAACTCAATGAGATTTGTAAGACACAACCTGCCCTTGATGAAACCATGTTGACTATCTGAAATCAAATTGTTGCTTGCTAGATGATTAAAAATCTTATCTCTTATAATCCTTTCCAAAACCTTTCCTACAACAGAAGTAAGGCTCACTGGTCTATAATTATCTGGGTCATCTCTACTGCCCTTCTTGAACAAGTGCACAACATTTGCAATCCTCCAGTCCTCTGGTACTAAACCTGTAGACAACAACAACTCAAAGATCTATCTCCTCCCTAGCTTCCCAGACAATCCTCGGATAAATCCCATCTGGCCCACGGGACTTGTCTACTTTCATCCCTTCCAGAATTGGTAACACCTCTTTGTAACTAACCTCGATCCTTTCTAGTCTAATATCTCGTATCTCATTCTTCTCCTCTACAATATTCTGCTTTTCCTGAGTGAAAAACAATGAGAAGTGTTCATTTAGCACCTCTCTGATCTCCACAGGGTCCTCACTCAATTTCCCACTTCTGTCTTTGACTGGCCCTATTCCTATCCTAATCATCCTTTTATTCCTCATATACCTGCAGAAGGCTTTAGGGTTCTCCTTTATTCTACTTGCTAAAGACTGCTCGTGTCCTCTCTTTGCTCTTCTTAACTCTGTCTTTAAATCCTTCCTAGCTGATCTGTAACTCTCCATCGCCTCATCTGAACCATCGTGTCTCATCAACACATAAGCATCCTTCTTCCGTTTAACAAGAGATGCAATTTCTGTAGTAAACCACGGTTTCCTTACCTAATCACTTCCTCCCTGCCTGACAGGGACATACCTATCAAGGACACGCAATATCTGTTCCTTATACCAGCTCTACATTTCCATTGTCTGCATCCCCTGCATTTTGCTACCCCATTCTATGCATCCTAATTCTTGCCTAATCGCATTACAATTGCCCTTGCCCCGTCGATGACTCTTGACCTGTGGCATGTACCTATCCCTTTCCATCGCTAAACTAAACGTAACTGAATTATGGTCACTCTCTCCAAAGTGGTCACCTACAATGGACGTCACGGTGGCATAGTGGTTAGCACTGCTGCCTCACAGTGCCAGAGACCCGGGTTCAATTCCTGCCTCAGGTGACTCTTTGTGTGGAGTTTGCACATTCTCCCCGTGTCTGCGTGGGTTTTCTCTGGGTGCTCCTGTTTCCTCCCACAATCCAAAAACGTGCAGGTTAGGTGAATTAGCCATGCTAAATTGCCCATAATGTTAGGTGTAGGGGAATGGGTCTGGGTGGGTTACGTTTTGGTGGGTCGGTGTGGACTTGTTGGGTGGAAGGGCCTATTTCCACACTGTAAGTAATCTAATTAAATCAAACACCTGGCCTGGTTCATTACCAAGCACCAGATCCAGTGTGGCCTCCCCTCTTGTTGGCTCTTTGACATATTGTGTCAGGAAACCCTCCTGTACACATTGGACAAAAACTGATCCATCTGACGTACTAGATTTATAGCATTTCCAATCAATGTTGGGGAAGTTAAAGGCCCCCCTGTTCCTTTCACTCCTACCCAGAATAATTTTTCCAATCCTCTCTTCCACCTCCCTGGAACTCTGCGGAAGTCTATAAAAAACTCCAAGCAGTGTGACCTCTTCTCCCCTGTTTCTAACCTCAGTAGATGAGTCCTCATCAAAAGTTCTTTCAGCCACTGTTATATTATCCTTGACTAACAAGGCCACACCTCCCCCTCTTTTACTGCCTTGCCTGTTCTAAATGAAAGATCTAAACCCTGGAACCTACAACATCCATTCCTCACCCTGCTCTCTCCATGTCTCTGAAAATGGCCACAACATCGAAGTCCTAAGTACCTATCCATGCTGCAAACTCACCTACCTTATTTCGGATACTTCTAGCATTGAAGTAGACACACTTCAAACTAGTTTGCTGTCTGCCAGCACATTCCTGTGACCCTGAAATCCTGTCCATGCCCTCCCTCCTCTCATCCTCCTGTGCACTGGAACTACATCTCAGGTTCCCATCCCCCTGCTGAGCTAGTTTAAATTCACCCGAATAGCACCAGCAAATTTCCCACCCAGGATATTGGAACTCCTGTGGTTCAAGTGAAGACCGTCCTGTTTGTACAGGTCCCACTTTCCCCAGAATGAGCCCCAATTATCTATATATCTGAAACCCTCCCTCCTGCACCATCCTTGCAGCTACGTGTTCAGCTGATACGTCTCCCTTGCCTCTCTATCATGTGGCGCAGGTAACAAACCAGAGATAACAACTCTGTTTGTTCTAGCTCTCAGCTTTCACCCTAGCTCCCTGAAATCCTGCCTTACATCCCTATCCCTCTTTCTATCTTGTTGGTATATACATGGACCACAACTTGGGCTGGTCCCCCGCTCCCATCAGGACCCCAAAGACACGATCCGAGACATTACAGACCCTGGCACCTGGGAGTCAACACACCAACCGCGGGTCTTGTTCGTTCCCAACAAAGCTTATATCTCGCTCTCTAACTATTGAGTCCCCAATGACTAACACTCTCCTCCTTTACCTCCTTCCCTTCTGTGCCAGAGACCTCGGCCCCACTGCATGCCCCTGGTAAGTTGTTCCCCCAACAGTATCCAAAACGTTATACATGTTTTTCAGGGGAATGACCATAGGGGATCCCTCCACTGACTGTTTTCTCCCCCTTCGAACAGTCACCCAGCTTTCTTCGTGCTGAGGAGTAACTACTTCCCTGTAACTCTTATCTATCACAGCCTCTGCCTCCCGAATGATCTGAAGGTCATCCAGCTCCTGCTCCAATTCCCTAACACGATCTTGGAGGACCAAGAGTTGGGTGCACCTGTTGCCCAATTCCTAAGCATCTGTATCCCTCTGCTCCCCACCTCCTCCTGCATCTGTCCAGATGCATCTTAAGAGAATCTACCGTGCCTGCCTCTACCACCTCAGCTGGCAACGTGTTCCAGACACCCACCACCCTCTGTGTAAAATACTTGCCACGTGTAAACTTTTCACCTCTCACCTTGAAAGGAATTCTCGTTATTGAATCCTTCACCCTGGGAAAAAGCTTATCTCTATCTACCCTGTGTATACCCTTCATGATTTTGTAGACCTCAATCAGGTCCTCCCCTCGATCTCCTTTTCTCTAATGAAAACAAATCTAACCTACTCAACCTCTCTTCATAACTCGCACCATCCATACCAGGCAATATCCTCGTAAACTTTCTCTGCACCCTCTCCAAAGCCTCCACATCCTTTTGGTAATGTGACCAGAACTGTACACAGTACTCTAAATGCGGCCGAACCAATCTCTTGTACAATTTTAGCATGACCTGCCAACTCTTCTACTCAATACCCCGTTCAATGCAGGCAAGCACACCATATGCCTTCTTGACC